>NW_020173215.1:3448098-3509925 GCF_003031525.2 Neophocaena asiaeorientalis asiaeorientalis
AGGCCACGAAAGTGAGGGGCCCGCGTACCCAAAAAAAAAAAAAAAAAAAAGATAGAGAAGCTTCTTGCTCTGGTCACTTTTTATGGAACAAGATGGGATGTGAAATACTTCTGGTCACTATGGAGAATGAGATGGCCTCAGAGTGTGGATGAAATCTACTAATGTTGATAAAAAAAAATATTCAAAACAGACAAATCCAATCAGTGGATATGGAGTTGGGATATTAAGAAGTGCAATTTTATTGTAATGCTCTAGAAAAATGTGTGTGATAAGACTAATTTGGGAGGAAATGCATAAACCAATAGTTCTACCAATGCGATTTAAAGTAAAATATTCCATCAGATTGTTAGTAACTGATGCATCTTGAGCAGGTGACAGACACATAAAATTGGTTTCCTTATTTGTGCAATGTAGCAGGTTTCAAAAATTTCTTTGGATTGTTGTTGACAGCAAGTGAGATATAGTGAGAAAGCATCCAGGTGATGTCTGATGCAAAGTTGATGCTTCATAAATCCATCTATAGCGCCCCACCAACCTTGCCTCTGCTCCTCCATGATTACAACAACGAAATCCTATCCAATTCCTCTTGCAATAAAGAAAGTTAAGTGTATTTCTTTAAAACGCAAGCAAGTAGAAGAAAGTACAGCATAATAAGCCTTAACGACGCGAGTGTTGAAGTAGAGTTCAATTTTGTTTCATCTGAAATGGGAATAATGCTAATTACTTTATAGAAAGAGTATAAGGAGTAAATGAGATAGTGAAAGTTACTTAACACTTAGCTTATTATATAGTTTGTGTGTGATAAATCTTAGTGGATAAAGGATCCTAATAGAAACAATGATAAGAACAGAATTTCCCTGAAAAAAACACAGTAAAAAATTCTTGGGAAAGAAGAATCCATTTGAGAAGTCATCTGGATTCTGGCTAATTTAATCTAGATACAAAATTGGCTTCCACATAAAATGGGAATGTGAGTTTTTATAGTTCTCCAGTATTACCCTTATTCAGAAAATGTTTTTTCTCTCCCGCATCTCTCCTGTTAGTGCTATTGCCTATCCACAGTTATCACACCTACACAAGAAGGGAAGTGATGGAGTTCCTTATTGTCAGGGTCAAAACTGACCATTCGAGCTGTCTCTGTGGCCTCTTTGGGTAGTAGAGCTAGGGTGCTTCGTCATAAAATATGAAGTCTTGCCTATAAAATCTATCTAGATTGAAATAGTTCTACTTGAGACAAAGTTTGATTAGAGTTCTAAACCTTGGGCTTTCAACCAAATTTGGGGATTTGACATAAATTTAATTTCCCTTTGGAAAGACTGAAAAACAGACTTTCTGTGTACTTACGTTAAACCCAAACAGATTTCAATTATTCAGGTTTGCTTTATTTTGAGCTCCAATGCCTTCTTGCTGTAATTTTTCAGGTAAGCTCGTCGTGCTCTTCAGGGCTCTTGTGTGCTCTGTACCTTTATTTCATGTCGTCTTATGTGTGCTGCAGCTGACTTTACAGACCCTCTAAAACTGACTCAATGCTCTCTTCTTTTGCTAAGAGTTTGCTGCTCTAAGAATAAATTGCGATTACACATTTCCTTTCCCTCCAGCTTTTTCTTTTTTGTAGTATCCTTTCTCCCCTCTATTTTTTTCTCCTTTTAAAACCATTCCTTTACTCTAGTCTTTGCATCCTCACCCTATGACACAGCGTTCATTGTCTCCTCTACAATTTCCCCTTTCTGCCGGCTGTATCAACGTGCTGTTCGGTGAGCAGGTACTCATTAAACACCTACCACGTGTCAGACACATATGTCTGGGAAGACATCTTTGCCATTCTGTGGCTTCCTTTTTAATAAGTGCGTATCTGGCTTCCTTTGGTTGCTTTTCTATCCTGCAATTTCTTCCCGACTGCCTCTTTGTGGTGGGAGGGGGCTTTATTTTCTGATGCAAATTCTATTATTTTGACGGGAAAGACACACTCAGTTTCCAAGCACAATACCTCTGACATAACCATCTCCACAGGACACTGAAATATTATCACAATTTAGGTCTCTTGGTTTCAGGCTAGTGGGTGCATTTCAAAGATGGTTGAAAAAAACCCACAATCATCATCCTACTCTTTTTGTCACACCAGGTCAAAAGTCACTCTTGGCTATAGGTTTTGGACATTTTTATTGCTTGAGAAAGAAGTCAAAACTCCTTAGTGGACTACAGGTTCCTTTTTGATCTGCTCTCTGATAACTCCCCAGTTTTATCTATCAAATATTCCTCCTTTGCCTTCAATGTTCAAATACTGAGTTATTCCCAACTCTAAGATGTGTCCCTTCTTGCTTACCTCTTGTCCATTGTACCTGCTGTTATGTATATGCTAGCAGCACTTTCGCACTCTTCTGAATTTGCTGGTATAACTTCTCTTTTTGTCTCAGTATGTGTGTTCCTTTCTCCATGAAGCCTTCCTTGAATTTCCAAGATTGGACTACATGCCTAGTCTTGTGCTTCCGTGGCAGCTGATGTGACACTTATTCTGGTGTAGAGGGGGTGTTCAGGAAACATTCTTTCAAGGAATGGGGATAAATTTTAACATTGATCATAACTAATGCATATTTTATTGTTTTAATACAGATATACTAATGTTCAGTCCAAATAATCTAATTCTTGAAACTGAAACCAAGTAGCAAATTTGTCTCTACATTTCTCTAGAATAATACAACTAAAACATTTTGTTTTCCCCAACCGCTTCCCCCTTCTCGTGCAAGTTGATTCACTATTTGACTGGCTCAAGTTACATTGTTTTATGCTGGCTTCTCAGTGGCAAGGCATCTTTATATGTTAGCAAAGTAGTAAGGAGGATAAAACATTTTAATTGTTTTAGTGCATTTTAATAAAGACCAGTGCCGCTTTATTTTGGCATTGTTTAATAGAATACCCAAGACTAAGATAATGGGGACATGTAATTGCTCTTTGATGATGGATATTAACCATGCAACTAATATTTCCATTTGACTGCATAGAAAGAAAACAGACAAGAAAATTAATAAAGAATGGAAAATGTTGGCTGCTTGCCACTTTTTTTATTCAACTCTTTATGTATGAGATCAGTTAAGGTAATACCCATAGACAGTGGCCTATAGGACCTCTTCTGACATGTTGAATGTCCTCTTAAGGCAGGATTATTTCCTCTATTATTATTTCTAATTACTGTTTCCATTTTTTTTTTTTTTTTTTTTGCGGTGCGCGGGCCTCTCACTGTCGTGTCCTCTCCCGTTGCGGAGCATAGGCTCCGGACGCGCAGGCTCAGCGGCCATAGCTCATGGGCCCAGCCGCTCCGCGGCATGTGGGATCTTCCTGGACCGAGGCACGAACCTGTGTCCCCTGCATCGGCAGGCAGACTCTCAACCACTGCGCCACCAGGGAAGCCCTTCTATATCTTTTAAACAAAGAAACAATAAATTTATGAAGAACGTGCAAGACAAAGAGGTTTAGGCTAGGGGTAGTAAAGGATGAGGTCATAACTAGGAAGATGAGGATTAGCTTGACATGTTTGTCTGTACTGATTTCTGGGCCCTACACTCCGCATCTCTGGTGAATGTCTTCCATCCTCCTGGTACAGGGAGGGGACCTTTCACATGACCTGTTTTGGGAAGAAGAGCAAGTGTGTGTGTGTTTGGGGGCGGGGTGGGAGGATATCACAGTGACCTTCCTGCTTCTGCCATTTTCTCAAACTCCTTCAGAGTAAGCTATTTACTATGCCAAGGTGTCACATTTTGGGGTGGTGTGTCCTGAACCCCATCACCACCCTACCCTGCTTTACCTCTCCCAGAAACCACAGCAAAGGCACCTGCATAGAGTTTTGCTTCCCCCTCAGCCTCGTAACTGCACCTGGGCTTACCCCTCAGCGGCCCTGTGTGAACTGTGGGTGTGACGAAGAACTGCAGACTCTTTCCGTTTTCTCTCTCTTGATCTGCATCCATCCTCACCAAACCTCAGCCAAGGGAATATGGTCATATGGTTAGAATATCTGGCCTCCACTCACTAAGGCAGGAAAACCTTCCCCACCCGAGTCATGACAATTAAAAAAATCTCAAGACTGGGGCAAAAAATCACCCTCAGGGGAGAACCACTGCTCAAATATTCCCTGTCGACCTCTGACCATCTGCAGTGCTTTCCTGACATCCGTTATCCCAGCTCTTCTAACAATAGAATAAGCACTTAATTCTCAATTAAACTCTTTATTTCTGTCTTCCATGAGCTTCTGTATTCTAACAAAAACTGACTGAGAGGGAGGACATAACAGATCAATTCTTTTCTGCACGGGAGTAATCCAAAATAGATTAAATTTAGCCACATAAAATATTTAAGTAGAAGTTAAAAATTCACATGGTTTATGCTCCTTCCCCGCAGATAATCTTTCAATGTAATAGAATCCTTATTTTTTAAAAGAATGCTCTTTTAATTTTTGGAAAAATACCCATCTTCTACAATCAATTGTTTTTTTAAAGAAAATGTGACCTATTTGGCAAGGTTATTTCTTGGGAGATAGCTGCTGGCTTATATTTTTAGAATGTGTTTATGCAAGAGTTAGATTATAATTTACCAAAACATTACGTACAAAAAGGCCAACCAAAAGTAAGAGTATGGGATGTGGTTGGGGTAGAGGTTATTTTGTACTATGGATGCATAGGTAAGACACAGGAGAGAGAAAGTAGTATTTTCCCTTGTCAATGGCCTAACTGGACTAGAGCAAAGTAGAAGTAAACAGAAAAAGGGAAGGCTTTGATGCTTCATAAACAGGGTTAGGTCTAGTTGACATTAGATTGTATTGACAAAGCAAACAAATGAACAAAAAGAGCCCCTTCTTTTTGTTTGTTTATTACAACTTCACCTTCAATGCAGTTTGATTAATTTTTCTCACAGGTAGTAGTTTAAAAGTTTATGTGTTATGAAATTGTGAGGCTGCACAGGCTTTGATATTCTCCAATGAAGGGTATTATAGAGGCGCCAGGTAACTAGAGATACAATATAAATCTTGACTGAATGTTTCAAAGTATAGAATTTCATGCCTTTCTTCTCCCATCTGTGCCCTAATCCTGCCTCTGAGAAAAAAAGCATCAGGGGCACTTCACAGTGTGGTGCAAAAAATATAAATAAAACTTAAAAAAAAAATCTCTTTAGTAAGTCGGCATCCACTGAAGTCATGCCAGCCTGTGAATTACAGTTTGCAGAAGCTTTAGAAATGAGGATAAATTGCAGCATATCATATCCCATGTGAAATGAAGAAATGTTTTTTCTTGTATATGCCATATAACAAAACAATACTCTGACCTAAACTGATTCACTTTCTAAAACACTATGTTTCTCCGCTTCCGAAATCTTTCATCCATATTCTTCAGTCTGCTGTGCACATTTTGTAACACTCAAGCCATGGACTGAACATGGTGCCGTAGTTCTGGCTGTGGCTCCAGCCTGGCCCAAGAGCATATGCATTTTAAGCTTAAGAAGGAGAAGCAATTGCAGCATGTTGAAATTTACATATTTGTTTTGTTCTTGGAATCTGTTAATATACTAGCTGCTAAATGCATGTTGTAGGTCTTACAGACTCTGAACTTGTGTAATGATATAAAAACACCATAGCATGAAATTTCTACTAAAGGTATCATAAACGGTATCTTGACCTTTAATAAATCCCCATCGTAAAAACTTACACTTTAGGGTATGAAGAGTTGGTAGGATAATATTTTGATATATCAGCCTTGGCATTTTTTCCCCCTTCATGTAAATCTGTGGCTTCCCCACAATCCAGACTGCATTCATTACGTGAAGGAAATGATGTTACAACAGAATCAGAGAAAGTTTCTTTAATGTCAAATCCCTACTCCTTGAAAAGGGTTGGAATATAACGAGCACAAAAGGAGTAAGAGAAGAAATTCCTTTTTCTCCCAGCCTAGCTAAAGTTTTCTGGGAGGAATCTAGGAGTAAGTAGACCTTGGATGTCCCTAGGAGGGCCTCACCCTTGTCTGAGCTGAGCCCTCCACCTCTAATGGTGGGGTACAGTCAGAAGTTTTGGGGACAAAGTGAGAAACAGAGGCCCCGTTGTGCTGATTTAAATAGAACCCAGTGAGGAGCAAGAGCCAGATTATCTTCCTACACTGTGGTAGGTAGCAGGGCATAAATGATCCACCTGGAACAGTCTCCCAGATTCCCGCCCCCACCAGGGCACAGGAAGAACCACTAAAAAGTACATTATTTTAATGTATAAATAGGTTGAAAGTGGAGATAAATGAAACATAAAAATTCATCGGTTAACCTAAGGGAAAACAGAGGAAAAAGAATCAAAGAACGGATAGAACAAATAGAAAATATCTTCCAAGTTGGTAGATTTTAATCCAACTATAGCCATAATTACACTAAATGTAAATAGTCTAATGACATCAATTAGAAGAGACAAATTAAGCTGAACAAAAAAATTTAGACCCCAATATAGGTTTTCTACAGAAACCCAATTTAAATATAAAATACAAAGATGTTAAAATAAAACAAAATTTAAGTACTAATAGAAGGCAGGAGTAATATTAATTAATATTAAAATAGACTTCAGAACAAAGCATATTACTACATATAAAGAAGGATATTCCGTAATGGAAAAGTGGTCAGTTAACCAAGCAAGCATAACCATCCTAAATGTGCACGCACCCAACAACAAAGTTTTAAAAAACAAAAAGCTTTAACTGAAAGAACTGAAAAAAAAAATAGTAATAGTTGGAGATTTCTACGTTTCTCTCTCTGATCAATAGAAATGCTAAACAGAAATTCTGAGGGATGTAGAACACCTGAACAGCACTATCAACCAAACTGAACCAACTGACAATTATAGAACGCTACACTCAATATCATCAGAATGAATGTTCATTTAAATTGCACATGTAAATCAACATTCACCAAGAGAGACCATAGTCTGGACCAAAAAAGAAAAAAGATTTAAAAGTATAATTTGAAATGAAACTAAATTAAACAAGAAATCAGATAACTGGAAAATCCCCAAATATTTGTAAATTAAATAGCACATCCATGTATAACTGACAGGTCAAAGTCACACAGGAAATCAGAAAATATTTCTAATCAAATAAAAATGAAAACATAATATATCAAAGTTTGTGGGATGTGGCTAAAGCAGGGCTTAGAGGGAACTTTATGGCATTGTGCTTATATTAAAAAAGAATCAATGTCCAAAATGTCTTATCTTAAGAAATTATAAAAAGAAGAGCAAATTAAACCAAATGAAATCAGAAGAAGGGATATAATAAAGATAAAAAAAACTGGAAGAGAATAGCAACAGAGAAAATCATTTAAATCAATAGCTGGTTTTTTTAAAGAAGTCAATAATTTTGATAACCTCTAGTCTGAGAAATGAACAAAAATGAGAGAAGACATAAATTACAACTACCAGGAATAAAAGAGGTGACATCACTAGATATTCTATAGACATTTAAAAGTGAACAACAGTATGTTAGTTTGCTAGAGCTGCCATAACAAAGTACCACAAACTAAGTGGCTTAAACAATGGAAATGTATTGTCTCACAGTTCTGGAGGCTAGAAGTCCAAGACCAAGGTATCAGCAGAAGTCATGCTCCCTCTGAAGTTGCTAGGGAGAGGTCTGTTGCAGAGCTCTCTCCTAGTTTTGTAGTTCCTTGACTTGTGGAAGCATAACTCTAATCTTCATGTGGCTGTCTTCTTGTGTGCCTGTCTGTGTCCAAATTGCCCCTTTTTATAGTGACACCAGATATTTTGGATTAAGGGCCCAACCTACTCCAGTATAACTTCATTTTAACTAATTATATCTGCTAATACTTTATTTCCAAATAAGGTTACATTCTGAGGTACTGGAGATTAAGACTTTGCTATGGTCTGAATGTTTGTTCTCCTTCCCCCGAATTCATACGTTGAAATCCTAGCCTGCAAAGGTGATGGTATTAGTTAGTGGGGCCACTGGGAGGTGCCTATGTTATGACGGTGGAGCCCTCATGCATGGCGTTAGTACTCTTAAAAAAGGAGACCCGGCAGAACTCCCTTCCTCTTTCACCATATGAAGACACAATGGAGAAGTCTGCGACCCCCCAAAAATGCTCTCACCTGGCCATGCTTCCAGCATGCTTCCAGCCTCCAGAACTATTAGCAATAAATGTCTGTTGTTAGTTAGTTTGAGGTATTTTGTTACAGCAGCCAGAATGGACCACGACAGACTTCAACATACAGATTTGGAAGGCATAATGCAACCCATTACACACATTCTGCCCATAAATTAGACAACTCAAATGAAATGGATACATTAGACATCAACTGTCTAAGCTTTCCCAAGAAGATATAGGTAAGCTCAATAGCCCTATAATCTGTAAAATAAATTGAATTTGTAGTTTAAAAACTTTAAACAAAGAAAACTCCACACATAGCTTCCTATGCTGACCAAGTCTACCAAATATTTAAGGAAGAAATAATACCAATTCTACACATTGTTCCAGAATAAAGAGGAAAGAAACACTTCCCAACTCACTTTACTAGTGAGCATTTAACTCTGATGCCAAAACTGGGCAAAGGCATTATAAGAAAATTGCAGACCAATATCCCTCATGAACATAAAAGCAAAATCTTTCAAAAAATGCTATTAAAACAAATTCAATAATATATAAAAAAGGTAATACTTCATATCCAAATGAGTATTATCCTAGGAACTAGGCATTTGTTCAATATTCTAAAATTAATTGATATAATTCACCATTTAGCAGACTAATTAAGAGAAAAAATATGAAATTTTCAATTCAGTAATAGTCCTTTACAAAATTCAATATCCATTCTTCATCAACACTCGCAGAAAATGTGTGTTGCATGTATATATAGATATAGATAGGGATATATATAATAGAATTGTCAAAAGTTAATAATAAGGAAACAATAAGCTAAATAGATGGGCAAGAAATTTGGATGCTTTCCCAAAGAAGATATATGAATAAAAAATAAGTACATTAGTTATTAGGACAATACAAATGTCAAAATCTCAAAGAGATATTACTCTTAACCATATAACAATGGTTAATATAAAAAAGGGGGGGTAATACCAAGTGCTCATCAGGATGCAAAGCACTGGAACTGTCACATAGTGCTGACAGATTTGCAAAATGGCACAGTTACTTTAGAAAACAATTTGGCGATTTCTTATAAATTAAATACAGGGGCCATATAGCCCAGAGATCGCATTCTTAGGTGTTCACATAAACTGAAATCCTGTGCCCACACCAAAGCCTGTACATTAGTGTGTGTAGCAGTTTTATTCATAATATCCTAAAACGTAAAACAACACAAATGTGTCTCAGCAGGAAAATAGATAAACTATGGTACCTCTGTATAATTGAGTACTACTCAATAATATAAAAGAAAGAACTAGTGATGTAGTCAGCAATGTAGATAAATAGTCCATGCATTTTGCTAAGTGAAAAAGCCAGACACAAAAGGTTACATTCTACATGATTTTACCCCAGATGACATTCTGAAAAAGGTACAGCTATAAGGGCAGATTTCATAATTTGTTGCCAGGGACTGTGTGTGTGTGTCTGTGTGTGTGTGTGTTTGTGGTGGGATGGGGTTGAGGTAGGTGTGGGTGACCACGCAGAAGAATAAGAGAATTTGGGGGTGGCGTGGAACTCCTTAAATCATCCTGAATGTGGTGACAGTGGTTACTCAAATGTACGCATTTGCCAAACTTCACAAAAATGTACAATAAAAACAGAAAACTCTACAGTATATAAATTATATAATAATTTTTTAAAATTAAAAATAAGCTATTGAAACGTATAGAATGGGCATCCAAATTAGTCCCATTTGCAAAGAACTATCCTAGTGAATAGTTACTGTATTGACTTGGCTTTTCTACTAAACACCAAATTCCCAGAAAGTAGAGATTTTGTTTCATTTGTCTCTGCACCCCAGCACTCAGTAAGATGTCTGGCAAAAACAAAGTTCTCAATAAAAGTTTGTCATGCGTAAAAGTCAAGTGGCTCAATTAAGTATTTTAAAGCTCAGCCAACAATCTGATTGACTGATTCTATATAACAATCTCAGAAAAAATTAATCGATGCAAAATAAAGAGATGTACTACACATGGATGATAGAAACATTAAACCAAATTTAAAAGTCCCAAATGGCCCTTGATGAAAGGTTTATTGCAGGCATAGAGTATTTATTTTAAGAAAATTCTGGATCTGTCACATAAAATTGATGTGATTAACAGTGAGGGGGAAAATAATGGCTACACCTCAAGTTGGGACCTGAGAGAAGTGAAATCACATATCTTAACATAAATTATCAAGATCCTAGGAGGTCTAAATGAGTCTTGTAGAATCACTGAAACACAGAAAAGAGAAGGAGTTCTCCTGGGAAGGTGATAAGCCAGAGTCTGAAAAGCTCATGCAGACCTGAAGCTTGATGAAAGCATTTTTATTTGAACCAGCTTAAGCACAATGGGATGCTGTGAGATTCTCACTGCACAGCTGTCCTCTTCCTTCACAGTGTGTTTGATGTACAGAGCGGTGCCTGGAGCCCAGAGCTTTCAGATGCCCACTCAGGACCATGTGCACTTTTCCAGACTCATTTGCTGACGGAAATAATAGTGCTGTGAGTCAATTTAGTCGATGAGAAGCACTTTAGCAAGTTTCTTTCTCTGGAACCACAGATGAGAGGGAAAGAAAAGATTCTACTTGTTTTGGGCATTCAGTAAATTACTTGGTGAAAGAATAAATGGGTGAGTGAATGAATCAATGAGAGAATGCATAAATGAACAGGGCTATAATTTGTGTTATTTGGTGCTGAAAATAGCAGACACTATGAGATTAACAGTAATGATGATGAACTTGTACGAAACAGCCTTTTAGAATTCAAACCTGCTCTTTACTAATCCCCCTCATTTACACTTGGATTTGCTGTTGGCATGGTCCATTAGCCTCTTCTGTTTTTAGTTTCCAAATTCAAGAGTTATCCCTTAGGAATGCTCTTCTGATACTCTCTCATTCTCTGCATTTCTCTTTGTCTTTCTCTCCTGTAAATATATTCTCCTCGCATGACTTTTCAGGAAGAAGATTCATGCCCTTATGTGCCCATAGGCTGTTTTTGTGTTTTATTCTTATGATCCAAGGAAAACAATACAACACACTTGTTTTCTTGGTATTTAATTAGAGATTATATCCACTATCTTTGTGATCGCATTCTTATTCTTACAGCTTTAAAATAAAATAGAAAGAAAAAAAATCTCCTCTTCACAAATTTACCAACTTCATACTCCCATTTTATTTATCAAGAAGACAACTGATGATAACAGAATAGATGTATTTGGAACTATTGTCCAAAGGGAATTCTAGTAAACAAATTAGACTCCTATGATTTCTCCAAAGTGATACAGATGGCTTCCTGCTACATATTAACCTAAAATGATGAGTACATTTTCCAGGATTTTTAATGTGTACATCTGAAAAAAGCTAATACCATCTTATTTTGATAAATATGGACAGCACAATGGTTTAAAAGATTTAGAGAGAATTTCATGACACCATTATTAAATTATCTGACAGTGAAAGATCCTTACTGTGTCCATAATGCTTTGGATCATATCTTGCCACTTCCTCTACTCTTCCATTGCTTCACATTTTCAACTTTGGCTATTGGAATAATGATCACTTCTTGTTTTTAACACCGGAAAGAGTTGAGGATTTTTTTTTTTTTTACATTGTGTCTTCTTTTCAGTGGTTCACTCCCAGAAAAATTAGGCATGTTCTAGCATTAGAGTTTATATTAAAAATGGGTCCTTTAAAAAATATATTGATGTGGGGTATGTCAAAAGGCACAGTGGCCAACTGAAAGAGCTCCCAGTGGCCAAAGCTGCAACAATTTGAGCAACAAAATAAAGTAGTATTCGATTATAACGCAAAGTATAAAGTAAATATTCATGAGTTCATATTGATGTGAATAAATTAATAAATGAGGGAGAAGAGTCAAATCTGTGCAGAAGAATTCCAAATAAACTATATAGATACTTCTTCATCTTAAAGAATGTAGAGCTTTACTCTACACTCCCTAAATTTGGGCTTCCGTCCAAATGAGGAAAGTCACAACCTGTCACATCCAAAGGAGAAACTGTCACCGCCAAAACACATCCTAAAGAGACATGATAACTAAACGTAATGTGGAATCTTAGATGGGATCCTGGAACAGAAAAGTATGTTAGGTAAAAACTTGGGGAATCTGAATAAACTATAGCTTTAGTTAATAACATGTATCAATAATGTATAATAAGTTAATAATAATGTATTGGTTCATTAACTGTCAAAGGTGCCATACTAATGGATAAGGCTAACAATAGGTTAAATTGTGTATATGGAACTCTATTTTCTCAATTTTTCCTTAAATCTAAAACTGTTCTAAAAATAAAGTCTATTTATTTTTAAAAAATTGAGTAGAGTGAAACTAACAAAATACTTTAAGCCCTGGGGAAGGTTGAAGTCAGAGTATTCCACAGAGAAGTAAAGCCCTAATTAGATGACAAATTACTTGAAAATCATGTCTCCTTGTTATAGATTTTTAACATCTCCTTGTTTTATTATTTTAAAAATCTTTAAAAATATATTTTTATTTTATTTGTTACAAAATATTATATGGTGACACTAAAGGCTGTTTAAATTGGGTGGAATAAACATCTCCTCCTTGAGACTTTTCCTGATATTACTTTTCTTTGTTTCTTTCAGTCTTTGTTTACAGGCATATACTCACAAAGTGGGCTTAAGTTTAGAAATGTCTGGCTTGTTCACTAATATTATGTATTTCTCTGTTATATATATCCCTTATAATTGTAACTTAAGTGGCTGAATAACAGTCATTCCAGGTCATTTAAAAAAGCAAATTATTTTTGAAAACTTAAATAGAAAGAAAATGAACTGAAAGAAGCATGGTATCATTCAGGGATGAATTTTTATTTCATATGAAAATGAGGGCAGCATAGCTTCCTAAGGTATTTTTCTTTTGTTTTTTACTTAAGTTAACCTATGTTGAACTCATTTTCTTAATAGCTGACTGAAAAAAATTCAGAACAAGTGATATTTTTATTTACCATAGACATCAAAACATTTGTGGTCACTTCGAATTACAATCTTGCTGCTCAACTAAATAATGTTTTTGATCTCCAAATTATTCTTGTATTATTACGCTGTGGGAAAATTATGTTTATAATCAACTTAGAAATATAGTAAAGAAAACAAAAGAATAAAACAGATAAAATAGTAAGTCAAGCCAAAAATACATCCTCAGATCTGTGCTTTTTTTATCATTAGACATTTATTCATATTTTCTACATATTTGGAAGATGCAGCCTTGTGTACATATTTTAATTGGAATGATATATTAATGTCATTTTTTATCTGCTGTCACTGGTTTTGTCATACTATTTATATACCGGAAAAGAAAACAGGGGTTAAGTTCTGAATATCAGATGCATGTTGATTTCAACATACAAACCAAAATATTTATTTTTCAGACCTTTGCGAGGCAACATTTTAAAACTGTGGCTTTTTTTGTCATTTGGTATTCGATGCTTTTAGAATTTAAAGAGCATAATGTATGAAACTTAAAACTTTTGTAATATAAAATGCTCTGCTGCTATTAGCCAAAGACATTTTCACATAATCCAGTAATCTTGTGGAATTCATAAAAAATAACAATACTATTTTTAATATGATGTGTCAGAACCTCTGATAAGAGTTTTTATATATTATTCTTTTAAATTTTAACAACAACTTTGTAACATCTGTACTGTGTTACTCATTTCATTTTACAAATGAGAAAACTTAGTTAAGAAAGGCTAAGTAACTTGTTAAGATAATAGAGACATAATTTCATAACAGGCTGCAGGACTCCAGAGCTTACACTTTATTGCTTCACCAAATGTAAAAGTTTGATCAATATATAAGTATTCTTTCAAATGAAAATACTTATGAAGGGCCCTGAAAATGTCTGGGCCCCCAGAATTACACAGATCACTGCCAAAGTGGTTTTGTTTCTGTGACTGACAAAAGAATGAGTTGAGTAAAACAGTGCTTAGTTAAGTTCTCTGCTATTCAATCTTACAGCATACAAACTTTTCCTTAATTACACTTTTCACACTGTTAAATTCTATTTTGATTGTCTTGTATGTTTAAGGTCTAACCTCCCTCGTTGTTCTGAAAGCACCATGAAGCACCATGGGGTTTTTTTGCTCACTTTTCTATTCCTATATTCTAGCAAAGTGCCTGGCCAGAGTCAACCAGGCCACCTGGCTCATTCATCAGGACACCTTCAACTTCAAATGATAGATCTTACTAAGAGTTCTCAGACGATTAAGCACATTTAATTATTTTACATAACAAGAAGACTAGAGCCAGCTGGCTTTGGAGGAGGAGTTTGGTAGCTTCCAGGATATCAGGACACTGGCTGAGCATCTCTGTGTATGCTAGGTAGCAAGTGCAAGTATATTCTAATTGGGAAGACAAGAAGAGGCTGACAGATGGTGTCCCAGAGAAGGAGAAACTCTGAAGAGGTAGAGAATCATGAAATCTTGGCTTGAGAAGGAGCATCAGAGATCTGATTGCCTCACCCAGCTTCATTCCTGTATCGTCTTTTGACAAGTACCTACCTAAGACAGCCCATGCTTCATCACTCTCAATTCAGTGTCCAGGAATGTATTACTTCATAAGTAACCCATTCCATTCTTGAACAATCCTAGCTATAAAAAGTTATTACATCAGGGTGGATTTTCTTTGGTCTCACACATTTCACCGATTCTCTGATCCTTCTCTTTCCTGTCTGAACGCCTCTTTGTGACTTCACCTTCTAAGCTTGTCTCCGTGGTGCATCCCTTCACTCACATGTTTGCAAACGCATTAAGTTTCCTTTCCCCTTTGTCTTTCTTCCACACTTCCTGTGCACACAACTTTGGCTTCAATCAATTCTAACATCTTGCAGAAATCTTGAAATTGAGCAACACATAACATAAATCAGTCTGGAAGCAGTTTATTACTATAGAACTATGGGATTGCTTCTTTTATTTTTTTTTAACATCTTTATTGGAGTATAATTGCTTTACAATGGTGTGTTAGTTTCTGCTTTATAACAAAGTGAATCAGCTATACATATACATATATCCCCATATCTCCTCCTTCTTGCATCTCCCTCCCACCCTCCCTATCCCACCCCTCTAGGTGGTCACAAAGCACCGAGCTGATCTCCCTGTGCCATGCGGCTGCTTCCCACTAGCTATCTATTTTACATTTGGTAGTGTATATATGTCCATGACACTCTCTCACTTTGTCCCAGCTTACCCTTCCCCCTCCCCGTGTCCTCAAGTCCATTGTCTAGTAGGTCTGTGTCTTTATTCCCATCCTGCCCCTGGGTTCTTCATGACCATTTTTTAAAAATTTTTTTAACTTTTATTATTATTATTTTTTAGATTCCATATATATGTGTTAACATACGGTATTTGTTTTTCTCTTTCTGAAATACTTCACTCTGTATGACAGACTCTAGGTCCATCCACCTCACTACAAATAACTCAATTTCATGTCTTTCTTTCTTTTTTTTTTTTTTTTGCGGTACGCGGGCCTCTTACTGTTGTGGCCTCTCCTGTTGCCGAGCACAGGCTCCGGACGCGCAGGTTCAGCGGCCATGGCTCACGGGCCCAGCTGCTCCGCGGCATGTGGGATCTTCCCGGACCAGAGCACGAACCCGTGTCCCCTGCATCAGCAGGCGGACTCTCAACCACTGCGCCACCAGGGAAGCCCCTGGATTACTTCTTGATCATAGCAATGATGGAACAAGCTCTAAACTAAGTTAATGAGCCTCAGGTTTTATAGAGACAAAGCAGACACTCAGATTTCATTACATCACCTATCATATGATTTAGCTGAATTTTCACACATATATGCAACTCAAATTTTGATTAATTTCTTTGAGAAAAGAGGGATGTTGTCTCATTGATTCACTAGGAGTTGTTTGACGTTTGTAGCTGAACTTGGATGGACAGATTTTGTAACCAATAGAATGTGTACTGTTTAGCCACCTGAGCTACTTCTAAGCAAGTGTCCTAAGCTAGTTAAAAAAAAAAAAGAAGTTACTTTTTCTTGTAAAAAAATCCATAATGACTTTTTAAACATGGGGTGGGGGTAAGAAGAATGTCTCACTTCCAAACCTTTTTACTCACTTTCTTATTTCCCACTACACATCCCAACAATTTTGTTTTTACACCCAAGCTGCTGAGAGATGAAAGGATGAAACCAAAACTGAGTCATGCTTTCAAGTTTAGCCGGGCTTCTCAGCACTGCTCCAATACCTCCTGCATGTCCCTGGACAGAGTTCCTGTTGTCCACCAAAGTTATTAAAAAAATTTACTCTTCACTCATATTTCCTACTAGACTTTTCATCATCATTAAAAGAAAAACACAGCGTTTGTCGTTCATTGAGAAAATTGATGCTAAAGCATAAAATTCCTAGCCCCTGTCTAAAAGCAGTGACTTTTATCTTCCCAGCTCTCAAGCTGGTTTCCCCAATCTCTGAGGAAGAGGAATATAGCATCATCCCATGGGACACTTTCTGGTTTCTACCTCGAAGACCTGAATAAAGCACGTATTTCTTCCCTCTCTAGGATCTCAACCCCTTCCTCTACATGGGATTTCC
This sequence comes from Neophocaena asiaeorientalis asiaeorientalis, assembly GCF_003031525.2. Taxonomy (NCBI): domain Eukaryota; kingdom Metazoa; phylum Chordata; class Mammalia; order Artiodactyla; family Phocoenidae; genus Neophocaena; species Neophocaena asiaeorientalis. Next base: position 3,464,822 of record NW_020173215.1, read on the forward strand.
ACATATATAAATGCAATCATGAGTCTCCTATCTGAACAAATATTTATACTTGTCTCCAATTTAATCATCTGACCTCAGTCTTTTGCCTCTACCATTCCACTGGAATGACCTGGATCACGGTCACAAATGACATCTTAGGAGTTAAAAACAAAGTGCTTTTCATTTATTGCTCAGTAACATTCGGCACTGTTGAGCAATCTTTTCGTAAAACCAACACCTCTCTATGTAGTAGTCCCTTCATTCATCCAGCAAATATTTTCTAAGCACTTACGTTCAGCAAGGGGCTGTCCTCTACACTTGGAAATGTATCACTGAGCAGAATAGTTAAGGATTTCTGCCCACGTGGAGATTATAGTCTATTGAGAGGAGACAGAAACAATCAATATATATAATGAATAAATACCTTTTTAGTATTTTAGAAATTGACAAGTTTTATGGGAAAAAAATGAGAGCAGAGAAAGGGTATCAGAAGTATGAAGGATGAGATTAGCTGCCATATTACATGTAGTGACCAGTGTAGGCATTATTGAAAAAGTGAGATGTGAACAAAATGTGAAGGATGTGAGAAAGATAGTCAAGAAGAAATATGGGGGACTTCCCTGGTGGCGCAGTGGTTAAGAATCCGCCTGCCAATGCAGGGGACACGGGTTCAAGCCCTGGTCCGGGAAGATCCTACGTGCAGTGGAGCAACTAAGTGTGTGTGCCACAACTACTGAGCCTGCTCTCTAGAGTCCGCGAGCCACAACTACTGAGCCCACGTGCCACAACTACTGAAGCCCACATGCCTAGATCCCGTGTTCCACAACAAAAGAAGCCACTGTGGTGAGAAGCCTGTGCACCGCAACAAAGAGTAGCCCCCGCTCTCTGCTACTAGAGAAAAAAAGCCCGCGCAGAACAACGAAGACCCAATGCAGCCAAAAATAAATAAACTTATTTTAAATAAAAGAAACTAGAAAATCTGTGTTACAAACTATAAATCTTAAAAAAGAGAAGAAGAAGAAGATATATGGGAAGAAGAACAGCTAGGAAAATGGCAAAGCTAGACAAAGACCCTATGAAGCATGCCTGTGTGTTGAGGAATGACAAAGACACAGTGTCACTGGAGAGGAGTAAGGGACAGGAAGAGAAGGAGGAGTGGGGAGCAGAGAGTGATGGGGCCAGAGGAGGCAGACCTTTTTAGGCCTTTGTAGGGACTGTGACCTTTCCTTCAGATGAGCAGATGAGTGACATGTTTTGACTTGGCTCTGAAAGTTGTTCTCAGGCTACAATGAGAATATATTGTATATTGTTGTGGGTAAGACCTATTTTAGTGATCCAGTAAGAGGTGATGGTGGGTTGGACCAGGGTGGTAGCAATGAAGGTGGTAAGTGGTCAGATTCTGGCATATTCAGAAGGCAGAGAACTTAGGTTTTAAGAGAAATCAAGAGAGCAAAGATGAGCTAAGGGGTTTTGGCCGGAGCAATAGGAAGAATGGAAGGGTCATGAAATGAGAAGGTGAAAGCTTCAAATAAAGCAGATTTGACACAGAAGAAGATCAAGTCCTCCTTAAACATCCTGCTGGGTATGTAAAGTTGACATATGGACATGTCAGATAAGCAGTCGGATATGGGTCTGAAATAGGAAACAGCATCTGAGCCAATGATGTGTATTTTTGAGTCATCAGAATATAGATGCTATTAAAAGCTCTGAGACAGTATGAGATCACCAAGGGAGAAATGCAGAGAAGACAAGAGGATCAAGGATGGAGGCCTAGAACAATGCAACATCATGTGTCAGGCAGAAGAGGAGGGTCTAGCAGAGGATACTGGGTAGAGGGAACCAGTGAGGTAGAAGGAAAGCAAAGAGAATGTAGTCACAGAGGCCAAGCAAGGAAAGTGCGAAGGGGAGGCATGAGTTAGAGTCCTTGATTTGAGAGCATCTCTCTTGTGTCTCTTAGCATGACTTGACTGACTGTTTTAGCAACTAAATCCCAATCTTGGCTCTTAGTGTTCTTGGTGACAACTAAAACCCTCAAGTGTTTTCTTCATTTAAATAACTCTGCAGAGGTGGGGCTTGGGGGTGGATGAAGGTGGTCAAAGGTACAAACTTCCAATTATAAAATAAGTCATGAGACTACGTACAGCATGGTGACTATAGTTAACAATACTGTATTGTACATCTGAAAGTCACTAGAGGGTAGATCTTAAAAGTCTTATCATAAGAAAAAATATATATAACTGTGAGGTGATGGATACTGAAAAAACTTGTAATCATTTTTCAGTATATACATTGATCATATCATTATGTTGTACACTTAAAACTAACACAATGTTACGTGTCAATTATGTCTCAGTAAAAGTGGGGGAAAAAATCTTAAAAGCACTAACGATTTTACCTGTGCATACCCATACAATAACAATTCACCACTTCAAAAAAAAAGAAGAAAACTCCACAGCCCACTTTCCTTCATTCAATTCTACATTGTTTTAAAGTTAAAATATCGAACTTACTATCCATCAATATTATTTATTTTATTACCTTTTATTAGACTGTTATATTTTTATGGATACTGACAATGTGGTGCCGAAAACTGGGGGTATAGGAAACCCTGAAAGTAGAAAGGAACTAAAAGCATCCTCAAATGTAAATGTTATATGCCATATTTTCTAGAGTCTTAAGACATTTTTACAATTTCAACTTTTCAGAATCAATGTCTTGCAAATCACGTGTATATATTTGATATGATAATGTTTTCATTTTTCCAACAAAAGCTGTTTTCAAATTGGTGGGAAATCTGAAACTAAATTAGTGGCATACTAGAAGCAAAACATTATTGAGAATTATCTCTGGGGGAAATAATAATAATAGCTAATATTTGTTAATACTTAGGCACCCTGCACCATGCTTAACAGACTAATTATCTCATTTGATTCTAAACACAACCATATGAAATAGAAAATGTGATTACAGCAATATGAGAACTAAAGCTTAAAGATGTTGTTACTTACACACAATTATAAAATTAGTAAATATTAAAGCCAAAAATTGATCCAGGTCTTTCTGACAAGTCTATGCTCTTAGCCATCATGTGATCTAAGATTCATTCCCGTATTAGTACAGCCTTTGTTTACTGCCCCACTTTATTCTTCAATGATTTCAACTTTACTGTAATAGCTTACATGATTCTGTGACATAATATACGAATCCTTTAAATGGAAACCATTTCCTATTTAGTGCAGTGAATTTCACTGCAAAATTGTTAACAATTTTATTGTAACCATAAAGAGTTACTGTGATTCCTTATTACTGAACGATATGCTGCAATTTGTTGGATGCCTTTGTTTAAGCTTGTGATTGTGGGATGCATACAAGACAGAATAATAGTTTTCTCAGAATTCTCGGCTAATACAGTTTTAGGCAGTCGATTCAAAAGAGATTATAGGTAGCATAACTCAAATTCTAATTTAAAAGCAGAAATTGTCCTATGTTTACATTTTTATTACCTAGCATTTATCTTCTAATTACAGTTACCAGTTATAATATTTATGGTAATTTCAAAGTCATGCAGCTTTTTAAGCCCTCTAGCTCAAATCTTCCACATCATTTAATGGAAAAATTGCAACCCGAGGCATACAGAAAGAAGCTGGTATATTTATAGTGAAGTTTTTCTCTTCGTCTAGATTTTTTATTTGGGGGTTGTAAATGGAATTGTGGGAATAACCTCAAACGGTTACTAAGAATAAGCATAAAAACTTACTGGTTATTCAAATATATCAAGCCCTTTCATCTGGAAATACAAATGAAAACTGTAGGAACCAGATTATTCAACAATTAATCCTTCCAGATTGTTTTTAGAAATAGTGCAAATATAGCCAGCAAAGTTGTTTTTCCTTTTTTTCCCCCAAATTTAATTATTTTAAAACACTGCAATATTTTAACTTAAAATATTGTTGTTAAGTTGACATCTTTATACTTTAAGAAAGCTGTTATGAATGAGCTAAAGGAACTCCAGAATTTTTAATGACCTTTAATCTTTGGACTCAAAAGTTCAGAGAAAATTGAAAAGAGAAAATTGGATGGAATTTCCTTACAAACAGGAAAAGTAAACATAATCGACTCTACTAGTGTACCACTTATGGAGCTGAGAAAGCAAATTTACTCTTTGAATGTACATTCACCTAAGAACATAATCATTACCAAGCTGGAATTCACCATGTAGAGCCCAAAACCCTTTAGTCACTAGAAATGGTATATTGCAGTTAACCACAGTCAGTTATGAACTTTTCTGGGATCATGACTGATGAATCACCATCCAGTTTTATTAGAATACTTAATACTACAATTCTTTTTAACTTACACTAAAGAGTCTATAATTGATCTATATGGAATTGAAATTTTTATTTTACAAAAAGCATTTTATTTTACAAAATTTGAATATTTTAAGATTTCACAGAATAAGTCAAACAATTTAAAATATTAAAAGAATAGTCCTAAGACTATTCCATGGCAAATTTTAATTCTCCAACATAGCAGTCTATTTATTTCTACCTGTGTCAGGTAAGATTAGATTCAGCTGCAAGTGTTAAAAAGTTCAAATTAGCAGCAGCTTAAACAAGATACAACTCCCTTTTTGGATGTAAGCAGTCCTGGCCCACAGTTACCAGGACATAAGGCCCTTCACCTCTTGTTGCTTCCTGTTCTCAACAAGTGGCTTCCATTTTATGGTTTGAGATAGCTGCTCAAGCTGCAGCAATCGCATTTAGTTTCAGCCAGCAGAAAGCAAAAAGAGACAAAGAAAGACACTTCACTTTCATTTAAGGGCACTTTCCAGAAGTTGCCCACAAATTCTGCTTACATTCCATATCAAAAAATTAAGTCGCACGTCTATATTTAACTGTAGATGAGGGTGAAAAACGTATTCTTTATTCCAGACAATCGTATGCTCAGCTAAAAATCAGTTCTATAGCCAAGGAAGGGGAGAGCAAATTTTAGGTTCTAATCAGCCAGATTACTTTTCATTGTTAACTCTAGGTGTGTTGCATAAGTATGGCAAACTATCCCGCCCCCATTTCAATGGTGATTTATTATTCAGCAGTAAACGTTAATTACATGACATCATCTACCTATTTATCCCTTCCAAAATGAGTCCAGTTTAATCAAGTGGAAATGAATGTTTCCATATAGAAATTATGTTAAGTTTATCTTAATAACATTATTGCCAGTGACTCCTACATTGAAAAGTCTGTGAACTTGAGCCCCTGAGTAACAATAGTTTGTGTAAATGGCTGAGCTTGTGTTTCCAACCATGTCACCCTGTTGCTCTGCTTATGACTAGCTCTATCTAGGTCTGCTTAAATAACCAGTGGTCTTACACTTTATTATATACTCCATCAAATTGCATGATGCTGAGTTAAAATTCATTAATAAAATAATTGCAGAAGTTTCCCATTGGAGGTGTCCATACAATTTCCTAACACCTGGTAAATTTGCTTTCTCTGACTTAATTAGTCTTGTTCTAAGTCAGTTAGTTGCTCCACATCACATCTAGAATAAATCCATCAGAATCCAGTCACTTCTCAAAAATCTCCACTGATGGCCATCATCATCTCCACCTGGGTTGCTGCAAAAGCCTTCTAACTGATCTCGGTGCTTCAGTTTATTTTTCAACACTAAGAGTTATTTCAACAATGAGACTTATTCTTTTAACATATATATCAGATCATGTCCCTTCTTGGCTCAAAACCGTCTCAATAAGAGTAAATGGCCAAGCCCTTACTTGGACCTCCAAGACCCTACATGACCTGTTGCCACCACTCCCATGCACACAGTCACACTAACTCTCCAAGTTTATCTCCTACTTCTTTTCTCTGAGTCTCTCTCTGTACTCCAACCAAGAAGGACCTCTTGTATGTCAAACACATCAAGCATGCTCCTACCTCAGGGCCTTTGCATCTTTTTTTCCCTCTGACTAGTATGCTTTTCTTCTGGTTATTTGTGTGTCTCAAACCATTACTTTGTTTTCAATCCTCCACTCAAATGTCATCTCACATGAGATGGCTTTCCTTACCATCCTAAATAAAAATATAAGCCCCTACGAAGACATCATACTCCCCTCACCTTTCTTCACTGTTCTCTGTAGCATATATCATTATATGATGTTTTTATTGCTTTGTTGAATGAATTGTTTATTGCTGTGCCTCTGCTAGAATGTACGTTCCATGAGGGCAGGACTTTGTTTTATTTACTGCTGTATCCAGTGACTAGAGAAGTGCCTGGCATGCACTGGTGCTTAAAAACAATGAATTATTAAATGAAAAAAATCAATGTATATACCAGAATTCTTTCAAACTCCTTGAAAGGGCACTGTCCGATTCTATTTTTCAACACCTTTGGTAAAAAGGTGTAAAACCTCCTAGGTTTTCTTCACCATTTATTTAGGAAGCATTAGCTGAGTGCTTCAAAAGAGAAGAAATAAAAATATCCAAACTCATCAAGTTAATATCCATTAAATATGTACAGCATTTTTTTTTTTTTTTGCGGTGCGCGGGCCTCTCACTGTTGTGGCCTCTCCCGTTGCGGAGCACAGGCTCCGGACGCACAGGCTCAGCAGCCATGGCTCATGGGCCCAGCCGCTCCGCGGCATGTGGGATCCTCCCGGACCGGGGCACGAACTCGTGTCCCGTGCATCGGCAGGCGGACTCTCAACCACTGCGTCACCAGGGAAGCCCTAGGTTTTTTTGTTTTTTTTTTTCTTGTTTTATTTTTTCTGAGATGACTTAGACATACGCCACTCTTTCCCTCTGCTTTGGAACTTCTGTGAGGCTGGACTAAGAATTCCATTGACTTTTTTATCAGACAACTCTTGTTTCACTTCCTTTCACATCCTCTTGTCCTCACCTCTTTTTCTTTATTTTTTTAAACATCTTTATTAGAGTATAATTGCTTTACAATGGTGTGTCAGTTTCTGCTTTATAACAAAGTGAGTCAGTTATACATATACATATGTCCCCATATCTCTTCTCTCTTGCATCTCACTGCCTCCCACCCTCCCTACCCTACCCATCTAGGTGGTCACAAAGCACCAAGCTGATCTCCATGTGCTATGCGGCTGCTTCCCACTAGCTATTGATTTTACGTTTGGTAGTGTATATATGTCCATGCCACTCTCTCACTTTGTCCCAGCTTACCCTTCCCCCTCTCCGTATCCTCAAGTCCGTTCTCTAGTAGATCTGCATCTTTATTCCCATCTTGCCCTTAGGTTCTTCTGACCATTTTCTTTTTCTTTTCTTTTTCTTTTTTAAGATTCCATATATATGTGTTAGCATACAGTATTTGTTTTGCTCTTTCTGACTTACTTCACTCTGTATGACAGTCTCTAGGTCTATCCACCTCATTACAAATAGCTCAATTTCGTTTCTTTTTATGGCTGAGTAATATTCCATTGTATATATGTGCCACATCTTCTTTATCCATTCATCCGATGATGGACACTTAGGTTGTTTCCATCTCCTGGCTATTGTAAATAGAGCTGCAATGAACATTTTGGTACATGACTCTTTTTGAATTATGGTTTTCTCAGGGTATATGCCCAGTAGTGGGATTGCTGGGTCATATGGTAGTTCTATTTGTAGTTTTTTAAGGAACCTCCATACTGTTCTCCATAGTGGCTGTACCAATTCACATTCCCACCAGCAGTGCAAGAGTGTTCCCTTTTCTCCACACCCTCTCCAGCATTTATTGTTTCTAGATTTTTTGATGATGGCCATTCTGACTGGTGTGAGATGATATCTCATTGTAGTTTTGATTTGCATTTCTCTAATGATTAATGATGTTGAGCATTCTTTCATGCGTTTGTTGGCAATCTGTATATCTTCTTTGGAGAAATGTCTATTTAGGTCTTCTGCCCAGTTTTAGGTTAGGTTGTTTGTTTTTATGATATTGAGCTGCATGAGTTGCTTGTATGTTTTGGAGATTAATCGTTTGTCAATTGCTTCATTTGCAAATTTTTTATAATTCCTGAGATGACTGGGGGAAAATCCCCCATTCTGAAGGTTGTCTTTTCATCTTGTTTACCGTTTCCTTTGCTGTGCAAAAGCTTTGAAGTTTCATTAGGTCCCATTTGTTTATTTTTGTTTTTATTTCCATTTCTCTAGGAGGTGGGTCAAAAAGGATCTTGCTGTGATTTATGTCATAGAGTGTTCTGCCTATGTTTTCCTCTAAGAGTTTGTCGGTGTCTGGCCTTACATTTAGGTCCTTAATCCATTTTGAGTTTATTTTTCTGTATGGTGTTACGAAGTGTTCTAATTTCATTCTTTTACATGTAGCGGTCCAGATTATTCTTTTTGTTGCAATGGTAAATGGGAGTGTTTTCTTGATTTCACTTTCAGATTTTTCATCATTAGTATATAGGAATGCCAGAGACTTCTGTGCATTAATTTTGTCTCCTGCTACTTTACCAAATTCATTGATTAGCTCTAGTAATTTTCTGGTAGCATCCTTCAATTTCTCTATGTATAGTATCATGTCATCTGCAAACAGTGACAGCTTTACTTCTTTTCCGATTTAGATTCCTTTTATTTCTTTTCCTTCTCTTGGTTGCTGTGGCTAAAGCTTCCAAAACTATGTTGAATAATAGTGGTGAGAGTGGGCAACCTTGTCTTGTTCCTGATCTTAGTGGAAATGGTTTCAGTTTTTCACCATTGAGGATGATGTTGGCTGTGGGTTTGTCATATATGGCCTTTATTTCTGTGAGGTAGGTTACCTCTATGTCTACCTTCTGGAGAGTTATCCTTTTATTTCTTTTCCTTCTCTTGGTTGCTGTGGCTAAAGCTTCCAAAACTATGTTGAATAAGAGTGGTGAGAGTGGGCAACCTTGTCTTGTTCCTGATCTTAGTGGAAATGGTTTCAGTTTTTCACCATTGAGGACGATGTTGTCTGTGGGTTTGTCATATATGGCCTTTATTATGTTGAGGTAAGTTCCCTCTATGCCTACTTTCTGGAGGGCTTTTATCATAAATGGGTATTGAATTTTGTCAAAAGTTTCTCTGCATCTATTGAGATGATCATATGGTTTTTCTCCTTCAATTTGTTAATATGGTGTATCACGTTGATTGATTTGTGTATATTGAAGAATCCTTGCATTACTGGGATAAACCCCACTTGATCATAATGTATGATTCTATTTGCTAGTATTTTGTTGAGGGTTTTTGCATCTATGTTCATCAGTGATATTGGCCTGTAGTTTTCTTTCTTTGTGACATCTTTGGTTTTGTTATCAGGGTGATGGTGGTCTCATAGAATGAGTTTGGGAGTGTTCCTCCCTCTGCTACATTTTGGAAGAGTTTGAGAAGGATAGGTGTTAGCTCTTCTCTAAATGTTTGATAGAATTCGCCTGTGAAGCCATCTGGTCCTGGGCTTTTGTTTGTTGGAAGATTTTTAATCACAGTTTCAATTTCAGTGCTTGTGACTGGTCTGTTCATATTTTCTATTTCTTCCTGGTTCAGTCTCAGAAGGTTGTGCATTTCTAAGAATTTGTCCATTTCTTACAGGTTGTCCATTTTATTGACATGTAGTTGCTTGTAGTAATCTCTCATGATCCTTTGTATTTGGTCTCACCTCTTGATCCCAGACGTGGCTGCAGTGAACAGTTCTGTGCTGGCTTCAATTCAGGTAGGAATGACAAGTTTTCTGCTCAAGAAAGTGTCTGTTGCTTTGTGCCGTGAGGCGTCTCTGATGCCATAGCAGGGACCCTCAGGGCAGCCCATTCTGCAGTCACACATGAGCAGCCAGAAGTAGGTGGAAGTTAACATCTTCAGGAGCAGCCTCCATCAACATAGGATGAGAGTGATGGATAAACACTGCCACCCTAATCATCCTCAGGCAGATGATTCCAGGAAGCATTCAGGAGCATTTTGTGTGTCAATCATACCGCATTAAAATGGTTTTTAAATATCACAATATACTGTACTGTTTTATATGTAAGGACTAGGAAAATTTAATTCCATAATAAGAATTTCCTCCATATGTGATTATTGACAAAGAATATAACTATGTAAATTTCCTAGTTGGATGTGTATAATGGTTTTTTTACTGCATGTTTTACTTGTATCCAAAAATCTAAAAATATTTACTGAAATAAAAATGATAGTGGAATAAATATCTGTTGAAGTTATTTTCTGTATCTTTTTCCTATAATTTATGCTTTAAAATATAACTTAACATTTTGAAAATAATAATGAATTCTGGATTTTTATTGTTCTGTATATAAGACTAGATTCTAATGACATTCAGATAACTATGTCTTAGTGCCAACTACTATATGTCATTTAAACAAAAATATGCTAGAATATGAATTGATAAAGTAGCTAAATGGTACCACTATGAAAAAGATTTTGAATATGCATTGAGTTATGGTAGATAGTCCCATTAAAAGTATATCCAAAAAGTATTGATTAATCCTTCTATGTTGAACAGAAAGGAATGTTTTACTGAAAACTATAATGATAAGCCCTTTGCTTTATTTCATTCAACAGAACTTAGATGAGTTTGTAGTTGAAATGCTCACTAAAATTGGAAATGATGCATATAATAACGGCTGACATTGTATTGTTCCCTGTATATTAGGTGCTATACTTTATTTCAATTGATCTCTGCAAAAATCTTACTAGATTTCTTATTATGTTGTACTAAATGTGAAAAAACTGAATCTCAGCTAGGTTAGCTGGGTTATCCAACATCATACAACCAGTAAGTGGCAAGGCTGAAACATGTTTGATTAGAGCCCACAGCCCATGGTGGTAACCACTACTCCAGAATGCTTCTTATGGAAGCTAGTAGCTCTCCCTGAAAGCAGAGACCAAGAGAGAAAGTCGAAGCAAGTTCCAAAGTCTGCTCCACAGTGTGTAAAGCATATTAAGTTAGGAAGCTCGCATTTAACCCTGGCTCCATCAGTAACAAAGTATGATCTTAGTTCCACGAGGTTTCCAGTCTAATAAAATGAGATGACAGCATTAAATAAGTTCAATGAAGTATTCTCTAATATTCCCTGGCTCAATAGTTCTATGAATTATTATTTTTAAAAAGTTATGTGCCATACTGACTTATATTGGCAAAAAGAAATTTGGATGTTTACATAATCACAAGTTTAATGTAAGTCAATAGTGTAATCTTGTTGCTCAAAATTAATAAATCTTTAAAGTTAGTATTTGGAGTGTGTCCACAAAACAGAAGTGATAGCCCTACTGAACTGTGCATGAGTCAGACAGCATCTTCAGTGTCCAATAAATTCTGGACCCAGGCAAATAGGTGAACTAACTACAAATACGTTGGGTTGGAATTTCAGGGACCAAGTCAGGGTGTAAGATTTGGGTGGGCCTAGCCCAGAACTACGAAGATGTGATGGTATAATTAATTTTAATAATTTTCTATGTCACCTTAATTGGGCCATGGGGTGCCCAGATATTTGCCTAAATATTATTTCTAGGCGTGTCTGTGAGGGTGCTTCCAGGTGAGATGGGCATTTGAATCAGTAGATTAAGTAAAGCAAATGACCTTCCCCAGTGTAGGTGGGCATCACCCAATCCATTGAGGGCCTAAATAGAATAAAAAGCAGAGGAAGGGAGAATTTGCCTCTCTGCCTTCCTGCTTAAGCTGGGACATCAGTCTTGGTCTCCTGTTTTAGGATTGAGATTTACGCCATCGGCTCCCCTGGTTCTCAGGCCTTCAGACTTGGACTGGAACTATACCACTGGCTTTCCTGGATCTCCAGCTTGCAGACAGCAATTCGTGGGACTTTTCAGCCTCCAAAACTGAGTGAGCTAACTCCTCATAGTAAATCCCTTTAGATAAGATATTGCCTATTTGTTTTGTTTCTCTGCAGAAATTTGACTAATACAGAACGTGCCAGTTAAGTGGAAATATAGTTCAAATTGGGTATCCACAAAAGGTTTAATCCAAGAGGACCAAAGCTTTACAAACCCAGAATCAGCCTTCTCTGTCTCCCACCAGAGTCCCACCTATAGCAGGAAAGTGCACAACTGCAAGACACTGTACTTTAAAAGAAAAAGGAAGGAAGGGAGGGAGGGAGGGAGGAAAGGAGAGAAAAGAAAAGAAAGAAAGGAAAAGGTAGTAGGTTTGGCAGATAGCTGGCACAAATAGCAGGCTTTAGCTATGAAAGAATATTTGCAGAGAGCACCTTGCCTGCAGAGAAATGCTGGGTGAAGACAGATGCTCTGAGAGAAAGGAAACCTTTTCATTCATGTCAATGCAGATTATTCCAAATCTTTCCATGACATACAGGTTATAGATATGTTTTGCTAATAGCAAACTTAACTGCCAGTAAAAGATAATATTCTCCATGTACAAAAGATAGCTAAAGACACAAGTTGCACGCTCTTCTTTAAAAATATTTCAGCGACTCCGTTGGATAGGAGGCTTTCAAGACTTCTGTTTCTCCTTTTTGAAAGAAAAATATTGACAGTACTCATGCTACCTTGTGTGGTCTGACACAGGGAGCAACCTGGCATTTGTTAGCCTTTGCACTGGGCAAGTGGGTAGCGTCATTCATCGTAGTTACCCTAAGGCTGAGCCCAGATGGTGTTCCCTGGGAAAAGCTTGGCAAGAGCTTCACAGACAGCAGGTCCGTTGTCTCTCCCTGAGTCAGAAACAAACCTTGAAAGGTCCTCCACTGACGGGATCTTCTCTAGCTCTCCAATCACATCACTCCTTTGACTCTGTCTCTGTCTCTATCTCTGTCCTTCTCTCATCACTTCTCTTTCCCAGCAAACAAATCTGCTTACGTTTCCACACGTTCAGTCTTCTCCCCAAGACTCCTATTTGGAAATCCCTCTCTCAACCCATATCGTCCTCCCTCTTATAGGTTCATTCAATATGTATTTTCTCTAGAAGAGTTTGCTGTCTGATTCCACAAGACCCGGATCACTCATAATGTATGCACTGCTGCACCACACGCAGACAGTCTGGATGATGTTGTCAGTTAGATATACCGTATTGTTCTTCTTCTCTCTGTTATCTTCTTAGGCATAATCTCTAAAAGAGAAGGAGTAACTCTTATGCTTTCTTTTTTATCTCTTCTCTTTATTTTCTTATCATCCCAAACACACACACCCACACCCCCCCACACACACACACATACTCACAGACACACCCATTTTGTCTAGTTTAGTGTAGTATATTTTATTTATAAGTATACAGGATTATCGCTATTTCCCCCATTCTTTTCTGTAACTGAGATTGTGTTCATCTCAATATAGAATTACTCTCCACTATCAGGAGGACATTGAAGGAATATGTCATTTGATATGGCTCAAAAAAAAGAGAATCTCATATTGGAAAAAATAAGGACTACTACTTTGTTTAATTCTCAAGAGACTGGATATGTTCTATATAATAGTAGCAAGATCATACACCTCATGTGGTCACTGGAGGAAGTATTTTACCTTCTCCCTGAAATTCCTAATGAGAATTCTTCCCACTTGGTTGTATGATCTCAGTCTCCATTAGTGGCTTAGAGACTGCAGCTATTACATGCACAAAACATGATTAATATCACATAAAATGGGTAAAGCAATTAAGTTTTCTCTAAATTCACTGTCTAAAATGAAAAAAAATGGATTGTTTAAGGAACATTTCTAAGTCATGGGCATTTTTTTTTTTTTAAGATGTTGGAGGTAGGAGTTTATTAGTTTATTTACTTATTTTTGCTGTGTTGGGTCTTCGTTTCTGTGTGAGGGCTTTCTCTAGTTGTGGCAAGCGGCGGCCGCTCTTCATCGCAGTGCACGGGCCTCTCACTATCGCGGCCTCTCTTGTTGCGGAGCACAGGCTCCAGACGCGCAGGCTCAGTAGTTGTGGCTCACGGGCCTAGTTGTTCTGTGGCATGTGGGATCCTCCCAGACCAGGGCCCGAACCTGTGTCCCCTGCATTAGCAGGCAGATTCTCAGCCACTGCACCACCAGGGAAGCCCCATGGGCATTTTTGAATGCGTAACTTCTTCAACAGCTGTCAGGAATATTTTATCACTTTGCTTTTCCAGGTGATAAAATGGTGTCTAAAACAAGTTACAAAGATGTCCCACACTCATGCAGATGGCAGGAAAAGGAACAGAGATTCAAACCTGTTCCTTTTACTCCAAGCTCAAATTTCTCCATAATAATCACAGCAGTCTCAAGAGAAAGCAGAGTTATATTTTTGACACAACTTAAGACAAACAGTATGCTTTAGACTTTGTTGCTTAAACAAGGATGTGGTAAGATGATTAGATAAGAGTCATATACAGGTAGGCTGATATTAAAAAAACAAATTCAGAAATGTAGAGGAAGTCAAATGCAGAAAAACAAAAATTTTTTAAAGTTGTAGGTCAGAAAGACCCAAACTCGGGAAAGAAGTTAAAATGTTTTTTCACATTAGTCTGAAAGGTGATGCCATCTATTCCTCACTAAGAAATAAGAAGGACGAGAGGATTAAAAGCAAAGGTGCTTCTTTCCTACCATAGTCTGCTTCAGTTTGCTGCCTTTGAAGATTGTTGATGAAGTGTTCCCTGATTAATTTACATTCTTTGTTTGTCCTAAGAGATGGCAGAAATGACTCCCAGAGTCATCCCAGAATTCTCGCTTTCTCCAGAGCCTTCAGGAACTAAGCCTCCTCGTATCATTCACTAGGACATTAGTGAATATACTGATATTCACTAGGAGCTCAAATACTTTTCAGACACAATGACTGAGGGGGAGAAGATGCAATCCAGAAACTTTGTTGGTATGAAACATATGTTGGCAGGGTTGGGGTAGGAGGTAGCACAGAATTTTTTGGTGATCCTTAATACTAACAACTTTTTTTTGGCATATTATGCTTTATTATTTCAAGGAAGGTAAAAATGCAACTGAAACGCAAAAAAAGATTTGTGCGGTGTATGGAGAAGGTGCTGTGAATGACTAAACATGTCAAAAGTGGTTTGTGAAGTTCCATGCTGGGGATTTCTCGCTCGACGATGCTCCAAGGTCGGGTAGACCAGTTGAAGTTGATAGCGATCAAATCAAGGCATTAATTGAGAACAATCAACATTACGCCACGCGAGAGATAGCCGACATACTCAAAATATCCAAATCAAGTGTTGAAAATCACTTGCACCAGCTTAGTTATGTTCATCGCTTTGATAAAACTAATAATTTTAAACATCAAAAGTAGTAGAAGTTTTATGGGCACAATCATCCTTTTCTCTATTTTTCTGAAGAAATCCTGGCTCCAAACTTGGATGCCACATTCAGCAAAATGTACTTAAATTGACCCAACTCCCTCTGGAAATAGGTTACCAACTGTTGTTACCAGCGCAGAGCCGCTGAGGAGAGAGGAGTCTGGGAGAAGAACCTCTTCCCACTGTCCCTCTCCCTGAGAGGCGTTATAGTTAATAGGAAATCCTTAACACCCTTACATGTCCACTGATTAGTGTTCCAACAACGATTTCACAACTTTTGTAGGTTGAGCCTGGGGAGCTGCCAGGCTGGTCCATCCCTTAGTCACTCTGGACGCATGGGTGTGCACACATGCCCTTCTTTGTGGAGGGAGACTAGGGTAAACACAAGTAAGCACTTAAGTATCTTAAGAACAGATTAATATGAGGTGGTTTTGAAGTCTTCTCATTCACCACTCTTCAGTCTTCCCAGTTTCCCGAAGTACATGTGATCCCACTTCGGATCTTACCATCACCTCTAATTGCTCCACTCCCCAAATCCCTCACTCAAACAAAGTCCACTCAGACCACACCTTCCCTCCTTCCACTTGCTGGTCCAACCAGATTCACCATGAGCACTGCGTGCGAATTGAGTCCTCCAGCTTTTTGATTCCTTTACTCTTTCCCAATCCATGTGCCTAGGGCCTTATTCCATTTGGATTCCATGATCCATCATTTCAACAATACTCTTGACAGTATCCTAAGGTCCTTTAATGTAATTAGGTATGTCTGTTTTTTATTTATAACCTCTGGGTTTCTAGTCTTGCTTAAGAAGCTCAGCCTCATCTCTAAATTGTACCTGTAGTCTCCTAGATTTTCTCACAAAACTTTAATTTTACATTTACCACTTTACTACCTCTGAAACTTATCTTCAGTTATTGTAATATAAAGGCTAATATTCTATCCAGATGGAAGTTTACTTTTGCAAGCATTCAATGTAAAATAATGACTGTATACTTTATATATAATGTGTATGTTTTATACATTATCAAATACTTTCCCAATGAATTTAACTGCCACGTGTGTCATACATTAGATTATCGTATGTCTTTGGATCTATTGCTGGATTTCTAGTCTATTCTACTAAGCCATTTGTCTAATACCAGGCGGACACCATATTGATCTGTTTAGAGTGGCTTTCTTGTATGTTCTAAGTCTGGGAAGACATGTCTTTCTATGTTACTGTTTTCTAAAATGTTCTAGGCTAATCTTTGGTATCTGTTCTGCATATAAATTTTAAGATTATTTTATACAATTTTGCCTGCACATACACAAAACACATGTTATCAGAATTCTAATTAATATTTTCTTAAATATATGGCTTCATTTTGAGAAAGTTACATTTTCTAATTTTAAATCATTCTCTCTAGAGCATAAGTCTTCCCATTATGCCTACTCAAAAACACAGCTCCATTTCATCTCCCTGTTCTCTCCTGAATCATCATTTTTTTCCCCTCTTTGGGAGATTATTCCCATCCTTATACAAATGCTTTACTTATCTTCAAAAATTAACCCATATGATTGTGGTTTCCCCTTAGTTACCAATCCATTTCTCTGTTCTTATGTATAATAAAGCCCCTTCATGAGTTTTCTTTTTCCTCTCTGTAATTTCTTTCCTCTCCTCCTTCTAACCTCATTCCATTTGGGCTTTATTTCTCATGCCATTCCACGGACACAGTTCTTTTCTGGCTCACCACTAACCTGCAAGTATCTAAATCCAGTGACCAATTCTTCATTCACATCTTATTTGCCTTATCATTAATATTTGACATGACTGATCACACTTTATACTTTATTCACTGGCTTTCACAACAACATATTCAGGTGAATTTTCTCCTTTACTGCTTCCTATTTCGCTCTCTCACCTCTGAGAGCAACATGGCTCATTCTCTGAGTCTCTTCTTTTGTCTAAATACTCCCACTTCCTTGGTGATCTCAATGTTTGAGATGGTAACTTTAAATGCCATCTACATTATGAAGATTCTCAAATTTATATACCTCTGGCATGTACCCACCCCAGATTTGTATATCTAATTACCTCATGACCTCTCTACCTAAATATCTCATATCCAGAAAACTTACCAAATTCTCCTATTAACACAAATCTGGTCATGAAATCTCCTGGCAATCAAACCTTGCATTTCTTGAATCCTACTTACTTTACCAGGCTTAGTGGCCCTTTGTAATTTCAGCCACAGCTGTCACTCACCCTACCCCAAACACTTTCTGCATGGATTCTTATGCCTCCAGGCTTGTCTTAATCTAGTCTCTCTTCCGAAAATGACACATCCTCATTTAATCTGTTGAATCCCACCTCACCTCTCAACTCTATCTCTTGCAAACACATAATGCTTTTTTTCCATGTAGTCAATCTCTCCCTTCCTCAAATTTTAGTGTCATTTATTTTGTATTTCTTGTTTACCATATACCATCTTAGATATGGACACTCTGTGTTGTTGAAATGATCTATAAGCTCTTGTGGGGCAGGGAAAGGGGCTTTATCTTTCTGGGTTTTCAACATACCTACCTCAGGGTTTTGAAAGTAGCAATTGCTCAACAAATTGAAATTATAGTCTTCCATGGTTTCTATTGATAATGCAGATGTATTTGTCTCATTTATATAAACAATAAAGCAAAGTTATCTAGAACAATGTCAATTAATTACACATTTTAGTGACCTACCAAGAAGCTGTGTAAATCAGTTGTATTAGAAGTACAAAAGAAATCCCTGTATTGTAACATTATAGTAACTCACAGCATACACCATGTTTAAAATCCTGTCAGTCACCCATCTTCTCTCAGTTAATATCATCAATGGTACATCACAGTGTAGTAGGAACCGTGAAAAAAGTAACAAGTTTATTGCCTGGTGTATTTTTAGTACAAATAGACATGTATTCAATGATTTAATACAACATTTGGTCAGATAAATCACCGTATTATAATGATAATGAGTATTATAGACAGCCTGAAAAATCACAAGTTCTCATGATGAAGCAGTATAATTTTGGAATATGTGTAAGTACCCATCTGCACAGATACTACTTAAATGGGACCCAGGGCAATTTCTGAGAGCATATATTCACTTTCTCATCTATTTTATCTGTCTGCTTTTCAGCTTCCTCTTTTTCTACAAACTTTATTAATTTTGCCCGCCTTATTCCTTCTCCCTTTCTAACCCTTGGCTTGAGCAGAACCCACATGATAGCTCCAATGCCCCTGTGTGGGGTCAGGGTCAGAGATGGTGGACACCCAATTTAGTATCCATTGTCTGGATCACCTTTTATTGTTCTTCTTGGAAACTACCTCAGAGTTATCAGTAAGTTGTCTCAGTTATTAAAGCTGAAACTTAATAAATCAAAAAGTTCCATAAATAGATTATTCCAGATTAATTGTGTTCTCATTAACTGCAAAAAAGAATTCTTGACATTCTCTTTTTTTTTCTCATAATGAAGATTAGATTACTTTGGAAGTAGATTATATTAAATATAACATTTTTAAAAGAATTTTACATATTTAGGGCACATATAAAGCTGTTATATGGTAAAGAGAATAGTAGGTTGGAAAGTTGTTTTCTGAATAGGTACAGATGTGAAAATATGCTCTGGAAGTTTTTAGTGGAAACTTTTAAAGTAAAACTTTGATATAAGCTTATTTTTTATGTGCTGCCTCATTTTTTTTCAGCTTTTTGAGAAAAAAAATAGTTAATTAAGGGTTCCAGTTAGACGAGTTAAAGTTAATCAGGATTGACTGTACTGGAACTAAATTCTTGAAATGACACACATAAACTTGGTTAACTTGTTTCTTTTGAGGCCACGTATTGCATTAAGGTCAGTGGTTACATAACCCATCCATGATAAATGGTAGTTTTCTTTTGCCAACATCATTTTAATTGCAAGTTCCAATTTCTTCAACATTTTGTTCTTTGCTGATATGAGGCCAACTTACACAGCACCTTGGTTTGCTGTTCCAGGTAATGTGTTGGCTTTCTCTCTTGCCCATAATTTACTCCAAGAAAATACAGCCCTCAACCTACAGCTTATAATTAGTAGTGAAGTAGATGAAATTTTCCATTACTTATGTTTCTATATTTTAAAAATTTTAATATAAAAATTTGGGTTAGCAATCCATTTCTTAAAAGTCTAATTTATTATTTTAAATAATAACAGACTTTTTGTTGTTTTATCACAATGTAAACTCAAATCCCTTTACCAATAGTTATAGCTTTCCCTTTATGCCATATAGATAATTTCAGCTTTAGGGACAGAAATTCCAATCCTAGTATTATTTTACAGAAATGAAACTTACATTTTCCAATTTTTCTTTCTCTTTGTCTCTTTTTGCTAAATGTAGACACATCCCTATTTATTTAAACAAACAGTGGTTAAGAAAACAGTCTTGAGTTTCTCTTTACTTGATTCTGCTGTGTATTTCTTTGGTGTAAAATATGCTTTACTAAGGAAAAATAGTTTTCCCTTCTCTGCAAGTGAAATGAATCTCTCATCAAGCAATGACATAAAAATATAGAGTAATATAGAGTTTTTAGTTAGTGTATGTGACGAAGTGACACAAGCCCACCATGGCTGAGGCCAATGAGACAGAAGGATGGCTCCCTGAAAAAGATCTATCATCTTATCCGATTATCTGCTTATCTTATCATCTTATCTGCTACTGGATCAGGTAGATTACTCACTAGCACAGAAACGGAAAACTCCCAAGGAGGGGTTGGTATATGGACAGAATAAGCAATCATCTGGCATGCTGGCTATAAATACAGATTCACACACCTCACCTCTAGAGTTTCTGGTTAGAAAGCTTGGAGTAAGGTGCAGTTAACACCACTTTAATAAATTTATTTTTCCCCACTACATCTACCAGATATAATTCTGAAGCAGATGGTACACGGACCAGACCCTGAGAAAAAATAGACTAGACATAATACTTCCGCGTTGAAATTTTTTTTCTGCTGTTCTGGTCAAAATGGTCAACTAGTAGCAATTTCATATGATTCAAAATAATATTTTTCCTGCCATATTTATTATATTAAACCATAAAGTTGGGTTGCCCAGGGGTTGGAGAACTCAGTGTTGTGGTGAAATAATATTTTGAAGTATTAACCAACATGTATCCCCTATATTTATGCTACTTGGGACACTTTGGCATTAAGGCAGCTAACATGAAGCAGCTATCGACTTCTGGAGGAAATGTACTTATAGAATCAAAGGAAGGCCTGTTGAGGATCAAAAGCCTATATTTTATTTATGGGCAAAATCTAGCCAACAAGTAAACTCAAGGCACAAAGATACCAGATGACTCAAGGGAAATGTTACCGCTCTGTCCTCTTCTCTCTCCTCTTTTCCCACCCCAAGATGAAAGGTAACTCCAAAAGGTGGAGGGAAGAAAAGAATGAAAAGGGGATCTAAGAGTGGGTGGACATAGTGGGGTCCGAGGTGGAGATATCCATGCTATGCTGAGCAAAGTCTTGAGGGACTTGTCTTGAGGGACAGGAAGACTCCAGATAGTTTGTAGAAAACAAGTGTAGAGGGAACCTTTGCCTCATTTTTCCCGGTAGAGATGAAGAAAGGGAAAAGTCCTGAGTCAGACTGGGTTCAAATAAATCCACGAAGCATCATACAATTTCTTTGCACTAGGCATGGATGGTTTCCTTTTCCCTGGTAATCAGGAAGGGGTAAAGAGCTATATGAACCCTCATTGAATTTCTGTGGTCTCAGCATGACAAGAATAGCAGAGTGACTGTGTGCACCCAAGAGGGGCCCAAGCAGTGAGTCATCACATGACCCATGGAGCCTCCGGACAAGATTAAATGGTGTCACAGAAGCAATCTACATGGGCAAACACACAAAGACCAGACTAAACAAGGCTGCTGCAGGAGATGCCGGGGTGGAGAGAGGGTAGCTACCTGGAACAGATGTCATCCTTAACTGCCTGGCACTATGTTAAGATCCTTGAAATAGTATAGATACAAGCCCAGAGGAGGGGACTGGGTAATTTTGCAGGTGGGTGGAGGGGTGGCTACCTAGTATAATCACAGTTCATGTTAGGTATATCAGTTGGAGAAAAAATTTTTTTAATCTATTTCTTAAACATCTGAATTTTGTGGATAAAATGACAGCTTATTTTGAGAATCCGAACTACACACAGTAGCAGTACATTTCAAACCAAAATAGATGATTAAAGCCTTTAACAGTCCCTTTTAACCCTGGATTGGCAATGCTTTTAGTCCATAGCCATTCTAAGCCTCTCCATGAGAAAAGTAGCCATGCTTGCTACGTCGTCCTTACAGTCCATCTTCCAGCCCAGGACTCTACTTATTATGTCTTAGCCACATTAGAGGCTCACGAAATAGGTTCTCTTTGTGACTTTTGAGGAACACATCGCTTCTCTCACTGCTTTAGTGATTGCCATCAAGTGCTGTCCCTCAAGAATCCAGTTTTTTACACCTTAATTCCTTCTCCCCTTTTAGTGTGTGTGTATATATATGTGTTTTATTTTTCATATTTCTTCATCCTGCTTTATTTGATCTAAGCTCACTTTTATTAAAGTTGTATAAACACAATTATAAGAGGTTCTGATTTTTAGAAACTAATGTACAAAAATTCAGTTTACATAAGTGTTATGGAGAAATTCTTTACACCTGTGATTTTTTTAATAGTCGGCCTCTTTCTAATACACTGAAAGAAACAATTCTTGCCATTCCACTGAAAGCACTGCTCTGCACAGCAGATCATTGCCTCTGTGCTAAGAAAAAGGAATCTTTCATATTTCTAAAGGAACTTGCTTTTCTCCCGAGGAGACACACGAAAGGGTTTTACTTGTGTTATTGTTGTTGTCATTGTTGTTTTAGTGTTTTTAGAGGAGAGTAAAGAGCAGGTATTGAGTCTACTGAATGTTTGAGGGAACTGGAATTCAATAAAGTCACAGAATAAAAATCAGAGACATGAAGCCACCTCCTGGAAAGCTTGCTTGCTCTGTGTCACAACCAGTATTAAATTCCACCTCTCTATAAGAATTAGTCATTGACAAATTTTATGTAGCCTCAATTTTATGTAGCATTAAGTTAAGTACTCTAATAGGATGTACTAACTTCTCAATCTACAAAATGACAGCCACCTAGTTGATGTCTCACCATGCCTTGGTATAGAGATTCCATGTGAAATCTTGGCTATAACCTCACTTTTTCAAAACCCAGTATCGGGCTTCCCTGGTGGCACAGTGGTTCAGAGTCCGCCTGCCGATGCAGGGGACACGGGTTCGTGCTCCGGTCCGCGAGGATCCCACGTGCTGCGGAGCGGCTGGTCCCGAGTCTTTTGCAACCTAGATTTCCAGTAAGAGCTATGTTGCCTGGTTGTAATACATATAAAAATCAAAGAAAATATTCAAAATTTCAAGCAGATAATCATCTTTCTCACATAAAACTATTTTTTACGTGTCTTCATAGATATATAATTGTCCTTGCCTGTACTGAAATATTTTGATCAGGTGTTGCCCAGTGGCAAATAAACACTTGCATGTCTAAATTAGAGAACAGAAATAACTGAACAAGCCTAGGAGGAAAGTGAAATTGCATTCTCAACATCATTAGCTCTTTAATTGTCAGGCCCAGCTTAGTCAATGTATCTAGAAACATAAGTAATTATGATTTATTTAAACACTGTTTAAAGTGCATTATTCTTCTTCTAAAAGCTGAATTACAGAAGGAAAGATTCAATCTTAAAATCAGCAGTGTTTACAAACATCTTATAATTTTTTAATGTTAATGCAGTCATTATAAAGTTAGCAGCAATTGCCCGAATGTAATGTTAAAACGAAAACATCATACAATATAAAGAACTATAACTTACAAGAAAAAATCAACCAGTTTATATCAGATCATCTCCTAACAGAAACATTTCTTTTTAGATAGATCCAAACTTTTTTTTTTTTGCGGTACGCGGGCCTCTCACTGTTGTGGCCTCTCCCGTTGCGGACGCGCAGGCTCAGCGGCCGTGCATGGCTCACGGACCCAGCCGCTCCGCGGCATGTGGGATCTTCCCGGATCGGGGCACGAACCCGTGTCCCCTGCATCATCAGGCGGACGCTCAACCACTGCGCCACCAGGGAAGCCCCAGTCTAAACATTTTTACACCAACACACTCTAATCATAATTTACATATTGTGGTTAAAAAACACATAACATAAAATTTACCATCTTAACCATTTTTAAGTGTACAGTTCAGTAGCATTAAGTGTGTTTACACTGTTGTGCAACCAGTCTCCAGAACATTTTCATCTTGCAAAATCAAAGCTCTATACCCGCTAAACAACAAGTCCCCATTTCCACATCGACCCCCAAGCCCCTGGCAGCCAGCATTCTGCTTTCTGTTTATATAAATCTGACTGTTCTGCATACCTCATCTGAGTGGAGTCATATAGTATTTGCCTTTTTCGTGACTGCCTTATGTCCCTTGGACACATTCATTCATGCTGTCACATTTGTAAGAATTCCCTTCCTTTTTAAGGCTGAATAATATGCCATTGTATGTTTATACCACCTTTTGTTTATCCATTCATCCATTGACGGACACAGGTTGTTTCCACCTCTTGGCTACTGTGAATAGTGACGCTCTGAACATAGGAGTGCAATATCTCTTGAACTCCTGCTTTCAATACTTTTGGATACACGCAGAAGTGAGATTGCTGGATCATATGGTAATTTTACTTTTAATTATTTGAGGAATGACCATTCTGTTTTCCATAGTAACTGCACCGTTTTACATTCCCACCAACAATTTACAAAGGTTCCAATTTCTCTTCAACAAAACTTCTTTTCTTTTTAATAATAGTCATGCTAACGGATGTGAGGTGAAACCTCACTGTTGTCTTGATTCACATTTTTCTAATGATTAGTGATGCTGAGCATCTTTTCACATACTTGTTGGCCATCTGTATATCATCTTCAGAGAAATATCTATTCGAATCCTTTGCCCAAAGACAATTTTTTAAATCAGCCTTGTATATTCACTACATTTTTGAAACAAAAGAGAGGAGGATGTTTTTTTAATCGGAGCTAATTAGGTTCAATATCAGAGCAGAAGGAATTTGTGAAATTTTATTTTGCTTTCCCTTTTATTTTGTCTTCAGTACTAACTGATTAAAAAGAGGAAAGAAAAAGAATTGTGCATTGGTTATTCAATTGGGTTTGCAGAAAATAAAACCTGACCTGGGTTTGACTAGATAAGGCAATTCTGGTGCCCTTAGGTGGTTAAGCAGTAGGTAGCAACACCACAGTCTCGAGGATTTTTAAGATCCAGCGGAAAACTGGACAGCTACATGTAAAAGAATGAGATTAGAACACTCCCTAACACCATACACAAACATACACTCACAATGGGTTAAAGGCCTAAATGTAAGGCCAGACACTATCAAACTCCTAGAGAAAAACATAGGCAGATCATCCTATGACATAAATCACAGCAAGATCCTTTTTGACCCACCTCCTAGAGAAATGGAAATAAAAACAAAAATAAACAAGTGGGACCTAATGAAAGTTAGAAGCTTTTGCACAGCAAGGGAAGCCATAAAATGAAAAGACAACCCTCAGAATGGGAGAAAATATTTGCAAATGAAGCAACTGACAAAGGATTAATCTCCAAAATTTACAAGTAACTCATGCAGCTCAATATCAAAAAAACAAACAACCCAATCCAAAAATGGGCAGAAGACCTAAACAGACATTTCTCCAAAGAAGATATACAGATTGCCAAGAAACACATGAAAGGATGCTCAACATCACAAATCGTTAGAGAAATGCAAATCAAAACTACAATGAGGTATCCCCTCACACTGGCCAGAATGGCCATCATCAAAAAATCTACAGACAATAAATGCTAGAGAAGGTGTGGAGAAAAGGGAACCCTCTTAGACTGTTGGTGGGAATGTAACTTGATACAGCCACTACGGAGAACAGTATGGAGGTTCCTTAAAAAACTAAAAATAGAACTATCATATGACCCAGCAATCCCACTCCTGGGCATATACCCTGAGAAAACCATAATTCAAAAAGAGTCATGTACCACAATGTTCATTGCAGCTCTATTTACAATAGCCAGGACATGGAAGCAACCTAAGTGTCCATCTACAGATGAATGGATGAAGAAGATGTGGCACATATATACAATGGAATATTACTCAGCCAAAAAAGAAAATGAAATTGAGTTATTTGTAGTGAGGTGGATGGACCTAGAGTCTGTCATACAGAGTGAAGTAAGTCAGAAAGAGAAAAACAAATACTGTATGCTAACACATATATGTGGAATCTAAAAAAAAAAACAGGTTCTGAAAAACCTAGGGGCAGGACAGGAATAAAGATGCAGATGTAGAGAATGGACTTGAGGACACAGGAAGGGGGAAGGGTAAGCTGGGATGAAGTGAGAGAGTGCCATGGACATATATACACTACCAAGTGTAAAACAGCTAGTGGGTAGCAGCCACATAGCACAGGGAGATCAGCTCGGTGCTTTGGGACCACCTAGAGGGGTGGGATAGGAGGGGTGGGATAGGGAGGGTGGGAGGGAGATGCAAGAGGGAGGAGATATGGGGATATATGTATATATATAGCTGATTCACTTTGTTATAAAGCGGAAACTAACACACCATTGTAAAGCAATTATACTCCAATAAAGATGTTAAAAAAAAAAAAAAGATCCAGCGGAAAGTTCCACCAACCCTGCGGCCGTGGTCCTTTGAGGACCACTAGGAGTTTCAGGGAAGTCCTGAGTCACTACAGTTTGAAGGCCTGAATCGCTCACTGGCCTTAACCTTATTTGTAAAGAACAGTCTTTGTTGCTCTTTTTCTCGTTAGCCTGATAATTTCTTAGTATTTCGTTATGGTCACATGAACAGGACACTGTCTGATTCTTCCCTAACTATCAAAAAAAATTAGTCCCAACGCTCATCCCACATTTTAATCTCTGCATTCGCTTCCTTGGTCCTCCATCCCCCGTATCAAGGACTCTCAGTCTGAGCACAACTGAGCATTGCTCTTTTATTCTAAGGTGTGTTCTCCACCGGCAGTTCGGTTTGCTGCACAGTATTAATCCCTTTATTAATCCCAATTGCAGCCCTTTTATTTGCAAAGCTATTAATTTCTCCACTTCACCTTGGATTTCTCCAGCTGCTGGCCATGATAATTCCCTACCTTCCTCACCAGAGTTGATTTATCCAAGGTGGGCCATTCTGAATTCTTCCCTAGGAAGAGAAGAAGTCACTCTCTAGTGGCAGGTTTATGAGATTTGAAGACCCCAACCTATGAAAGAAACTGTTCTACAAACAGAAGAGGGGCAGTCCAGAGGGTGTCACATTCCTGGGTTCAGTCACCCCTTGGGCTAAGCTGCACCCCTCCATTCTATGGTTAGGCAATCCAGCCTTTCAATAAAGTCCCATCTTTGCTGGAAATAATTTGAATAATAAAGTCTATTACTTGCAAACCAAAAGACTCAAGATGAATATATTTGTCACCTGTGGACTCTTTGCTGGAAATAATTTGAATGGATTTCTATTACTTGCAAACCAAAAGACTCAAGATGAATATATTTGTCACCTGTGGCCATTAAATCGCCTTCCTTTTATGTGATCCTAACTCTGACCTGGTTAGGACTTAGCTTCTCCTTATCTGGTTGACATGACTTTTCCTTTTTTTGTATATACCACAATTTTATTTCAATCGCACAAATGAAGTTAGCACGTACAAAATTTAAATGCAACAGTATGTTAAAAATAGCAGAGAACCAAAAAAATCTGAAAAGGAAGTACACCTACAACATGAGAATTCAACATTCATTAGTGGTCCATCTCCAGTTTTGATTGATACTTGATGCTTGCAAATTTTGAAACAAACTTTGAGATCATGATGACTATTCTGAAGAGATTTCAGCACCAGCACTAAGATTTGCACATTCAGTTGGTTTGCAATTGACTTGTTAGCCACTTACATAGTGTATAGTACAGATGTGTCACAGGTCAGATCACAGTGTTGAAGGAAAGAAGTACCTTCCTGTAATTATAAAGTATCCCCTAAACTGCACTCAGCTTAAAACATCCAATGTACAAGAGCATGAAAACCATCGTAAATAATGTGTCTCCAAGGAACATAGTTTTGATAAGGAAAATAAGCTAAGCTTCTGCTTCCCACTTTAATTACTGAAATCTCTAACAATGCCAAAACTGTCACAAAGGACAGTAAATGTATACAGTAATTCAATCAAACTTCTTGGAAAGAACACATTTAGCAATCTGGGATAATGCGGAATGACAGAAAATATAATGTGATTCAATGCTGGTTCTTTTTGTCATTTTACACAGACATCATGTTAATATTAGATCAAGGCACAAAACGTTTAGCGCGTAAACCAGTTTCTTTTTTAAGATCTGATCAAAGAAGACTTATACTGAGATCAGCTCAGGGAAGTAAGGGTAAAGATAAGAAAACTGCCTTAATGTGATGGTTTCAGCGCTGTAAGGTCAAAGCGGGTTTGGGGGTTTGGAGCCATTTTGGTCTCATTATGAATTTTACAATGAATGCCTATCTGTGAGTGGTAGGGCAGAGTACAGCACAGTTCTGTAAACAAGTCATCTAAAATGGAAGTTTGTAATGGATCTACCACCCAGGGGCTTTTAGCAGCTCACTTCACAGAGCTCCAGCCTCATGGCCTAGCCCATGCCCTTATTCTGATGCAAGGAGATAGTTCAAATATTCTGTGAGAAATACAACTCTGTACAAGTTGAGAAAATCCTTTGTGTTCTTTGCTCCCATTAAGGGTAATCAAAAACAGACCAAAAAAAAAAAACCCAGGGCAACACCTCTAGCCATGAACTAATCATTATTTTACACCTCATATGTTCATGCCTGCTTCAGGCAAATTTCCATGAGAATTCTAAATGTTTTGATTGCTCAATAACCACTGACAAAATGCAAGGGGCCTGAGCAGCCGTATCAGGCCTCCCCAAGTGTGAATTCCCAAAACCTACTTATTTGCTAGCAGCTGCAGTCTTCTGATCTCCAAAGATACATTTGCTTGGAGCCCAGCCTTTGTTTAGATCAATTAAAGTGCCTTGGGCAAAATGTATGTCTTTTCCTTTAAGGTACTTTTCCATCTGAGTTGCCTGCAATGTATTTACTATAAAGAAAACTTAACAATATAAAGAAGCTTATTTGGGGGGTTAAAAACAATGCTATTAAAAACAATTCTAGAAATTCATCTTTCCTCTTACCCTTTGATTCATGAACTGGAAATGTCATTGAACCTTCTTTTGGGGGAATTTATTCTTGAATCTTGTGTCAGTTACAATTTCATCTTGAATCTTGTGTCAGTTACAATTTCTAGAATTCTAGAAATTCATCTTTCCTCTTACCCTTTGATTCATGAACTGGAAATGTCATTGAACCTTCTTTTGGGGGAATTTATTCTTGAATCTTGTGTCAGTTACAATTTCATAGTAGAGGAGATACAAGCATATTTTGAAAAAACATATATATACTTTTAAAGCATCTGGCTGTTCCTATTTTGACTGAGCGCCTTCAGGGAACGTATGCTTTTAACAGTCTTATCAGAATTAAGGAACGCTTTGAAAATGTTTGTTAGTGCCTGGTGCAGTGTGAACGCTGGGTGTGGACCTCAAGTGTAAGCTGGAAGAAAAGAGAGAAGTGACAAGTTAACTGTGGGGATCCAAATGACCAGGTAGTCTCCCCCAAATCAGTAAAAGACTGGATTACAGGATGGAAAACACAAAGCAGCACTGCCACAGCCCAGGGTTATAGGAAGGCTGACCTGAACAAAATGCAAACAGATTATCAACTACTGTCATAAAATTAAATTCTCTTTCAATACTGGAACATGGTTTTAAAATTTTCTCTCTTCATTTTGCCTGCTTGTTTTCTTCTTTGTAAATGTTCGAGATTTCATGTCACCTGATTATTGGGAATATACTGAAATTTCTTACCACTCAAATTTAATTCTGAATATTTTAATTTTATTAAAATTTTATGAAAAATTGTAAATTGAGTCTCTAGCATTACCAATCAACAGTATCTAAACTTTAAGTATACTAGCTCTCATTTTATGCTTTGTAAAGTATTTTCATATAATTGTATGAAGAGCTAGAAGAAGATGAATTATTATCTCTAATTTATAGATGATAGAACAGTTGCTCAGAAGGTAATGTAGAACAAAGGACAGCAAAGCATAAGTGACTTTTTCAGGTCTCCTGGAAACTCGGTGCTTTTTTCAACACATCACATGCCATTTAAAAAAAATTTCTCCAGAAATTAAATGACCAAGGGAATGGTCCTATAGAAACCTAAGAAATGAAGTTTTTGAGGTTTTGTTTTCTTTAAGTGTTCTACATACAATTAACATTGATGCTGAAGATAATTTTGCCAGGAATAAAGCACACATGTAAGTGCAAGAGATTTTGCAGTGTAGCATTTGAATCATTAGTGGATAGAATTCACGTTTCATGTGAACAGAAAACACAATGCCATTAATCCTTCAGTGTCACTAAAAGGCCGCTAACAATACCTTATTTATCCTTGCTAGTTGATGGATCTCTGTGAAAAGGTAGGAACACATTTTTTTTGTTGTAGTTCTAATGAATAAAAACACTTTCTGTTGTGGACTGGTTTTTAGTTGGTATTTTGTTTGTTTTGCTTTCTCTCATTTTGTTTTGGTAAAGGCACTGAGTGTGTATCAAGGCCCTGTTCCAAAATCAGTTTATATATAATAGCTTATTGTATTTCCATCTTAGTTCTTTCCTATATTCAAAGAAAATCAAATGCCCACGGCAACTGTTTCTCTCCTTGCATGTTCAAAGTCCTGTTGACAACCAGCCAGTTTCTCACTTTCTGAAACTTGTTGGGAATCCTTGTGGACATTTTCTTGAGGACTGAAGGTCTCTGCCTACGAATTTGAGAAAACAAGAAGAAACTCACGTGATCATCTGGCCTGTGGTTCACTTCCACTAGTGTGTCTTTTCCCATCTCATAATTAAAAGATAATAATTAATAGATCATGTCTTTCCAAATCCTCCCACAGGCAGATCTTTTCTATCAAAATCGTATATATAATTTGGCTGCACCGGCATTTGGGGGTCTTAGCATGGCACGTGGGATCTGAATTCCCTGACCAGGTATTGAACCCATGCCCCCTGCATTGGAAGCCTGGAGTTTTAACCACTGGACGGCCAGGGAAGTCCCAAAATCATATATTTTAATTTTTTTAATTTTCTAAGGATTGTCACCCTTAAACTCTTCCTATTACAAAATCATTCATTAATACTAAACATTTTTTAACGTAGGTTATGCCCATTTTTCTCCTCTATGTAAAGGTATGGAATAAGTACTAAACATTTCCTTGTAGATTTTATGAATTGGGAGGTACTATGAAGTCACCCTTCACCTTTTCTTTTCCACATTTTACAATCTCAGTGCTTGACTCTTATCCATAGACCCTAAAGTGCCACCCATTTCTTCAGCTTTTCCTTCAAGTTAATATCCAGTAGTGACAAATACAAACTCTTGGCTCTGTCTTTTTACTTACTTTGTTGACAATGAACAAGATCCTAAAGCTCTCTTAAACTATTTCCTAAATTCCTAAGATATGGATAGTAAAACTTATTTCATAAAATTTTGTAAGGATTAAACGCAAAGTAATTGCATACAATGCCCTTAGCACAGTGTCGGGTGTATAAATACTTGGTAAACAGTTTATTCTCCAGAGCTCCTAGGCTGAGGAGGAGAGGAGGAGAGTTCCCAGAGAGTCTGTACCTTATAAGGTATTTCTTTTTTTAAAGAAAGAAAACGGCTAAGTTAGCCTTTAACTAAAATTCATGGATTCCCAAGGAAAGGATTTTCTCCCCTTTCTGGTCACTTCCCAAGTGCTGTGTGTCCTGTAACTATCCACCCTGATGGTGTTTGCTGGACAGTCTCTGTTTCTGGCTTTGACTATTGGCCTTGTCCTAAGCAGGCTATTTCTTTGCAGACGTGTCCTCTGATTGCTTTACACCCATGTGTTCTGCCTGCTGTTCTCATTTCCCCAACTCCTGTGCTGATGTTACTATTCTTCAAATCGAGGGCACCCTGAGGATGGAAACCTGCAGGGCAGCAGAATGAATTTAATCCCATTGTTAGTGTCTATTCTGAACTGCTCAGCAAGCAAAGAGCAACTCCTTACACAATGTGTTGCTCCTGAGAGTAAAAGGGTAATGAACTGTAAAACCAGATGGCTCCATCCCCTAAAGCCATTACAGGGTTAACTTCCCACAATCATGGGAGCAGCAAGGGTGCCATCTCCTGCTGATTATCTCCTCAAATTCCCAGGATAACTAACTGTGTGTCTTACAAGAACTCTCCTTTTACTGGGAAAAATATTAAAATGTGTTGCAATGAGAAAGAAAATGAAAAATTCTCAATTCGTTGTTGTAGAAAACTGATAGGTAACTTTAATCTTCCTCTCAGCAATTTCAAAAGGCTGGTACTTTAATCTGGGAAGGTAGATGGAAGTTTTTGCCTGTGGATTGAAAGAGAATACAAATACAGGTAATGCTTCCAGCTATGTGCTGTGTAAGAGACTTCATGCCTCTTACATGATTTATACTGTGACTTTTTTTCCCCTCTTTTACTATGGCTTTTCTGTTTATAATTGGATTAAAAGAATTCACCTTCAGTGCAGGCACAAGTTCCCTATAAAAGGCTATCAGGAGCTGCAGATGGACATCAAGGGGAGGCTGTTTTCATGAAAAAAATAAATAAATAAAGCTTTTACTACAAATAAAAGAAAATTGAAAATAATAACCCCAGTCATTTCTGCTTTCTATATACGCTATTTTTTAGGGACAATGAATGGGCCGTTTATGATATTATTATCAATCCGTGTGGTTCTAAAGACCTCTTTTTTCTCAGAACCTGGCGAAAAGTGCCTTCATCCAATAAAGGCAAAATGAGAAGAAAAGAGAAAGCTAGTTTTATTCCTTTAGTCCGTATTACAGTTTGCGTTGTCCTTTGGCTTTTTTAAATTGCAAAACTGTGTGCAAACACAACTACAAATCTTGCAATACTATTTCCCTTATAGATTGTTCTCAAAGATAACTATCCACTTATGACTTGAAATTTCAAAATAATTCTTCAGAAATTTAATTGGGGGAACAAGTGCTATCACTCTGAAGAAGTGTGTACCTATGTCTCACCTGTAAATCTCGACTTCCGGCTGTAAGTTTTATCACTAGTTTCTACAAGTCTCATCAGTCTCTTCATGGGGATTCCCAAATAACTCACACGTTCCCACTGAAGGACCTAACCTGAGGTTTCATTTTCCTAAGTAGAATATTTCAGAATATTTATTAGTCTTTGAAGAGAAAGCTTATTGCTAATGCTAGTTTGGCTTTTAATTGGATTTTGTCCATTTTTAAAAATTTTATCTCTACTTTACCTTGATTACTAACACGGCATTTATGAGGTATAAAATCTTGTGCTGTCTTAGTCGCTAAATCAAAGCATAGAGCTGTGTACACTACAACTAATCCTGATTAGTCAGGGGAAAAAAAAAGTCTGCACAGAAAAATCCATTCAGTTGTTTTGATGGAATTAACTTGTCCCAAGAAATCCATAAACCAGCAGTCAGTCAACATTTTATGAAGGAATATGCTGTTCATTTCAATTAGTCACCGAGACTGAACTTGCATAGGCTTTGTCAATAGCTTTAGTCACAATACCAGAAAAATCAAAAATCTGATATGGCTAAAGGTTAAATCAGAACTATTCACACTTAATCAGATCATCAGTCACTACAAAAGTTATTAATGAATGAATAAGGGACAGTTATTAAGCCGGTTAATTTAGAATATCATTTGTTAAACTTGGCAAGTCACATGAAACAAAAAGGAAAAAGCAACTAACATTTGTTTTGTGCCTCAGCAGGTGTTTTATATATTAACTCCTTTAATCTTCCCAACCTTGCAGTGAAGATATTATTATCTTCTTTTTGGGGAAAGTAAAC
Source organism: Neophocaena asiaeorientalis asiaeorientalis (assembly GCF_003031525.2). NCBI lineage: Eukaryota > Metazoa > Chordata > Mammalia > Artiodactyla > Phocoenidae > Neophocaena > Neophocaena asiaeorientalis. Next base: position 3,498,089 of record NW_020173215.1, read on the forward strand.
TGAAGCTAAGAGAGGTCAAGGAATTTGCCTAAGGTCATAGTGCTAGGAAATGGTAGATTCTGGATTTGAAATTAAGGCTGACTTGAGAAGTTAACACCTTGCTCCAGACCTGCCACCCAGGCAAGAAACAGTTTCACATCCTTAGCTAATTCATGGGGTTGCAACCCAGGGTACGCTGAAGTGATGCCCTAATGAATCATCGTGGCGGGGTTGCCGCTGATGTACAAATTGGCAAATGGAGCCTACTTACGTGCAGGAAAAAGAAGAGATGGGCTTTGAGTGAATGAATAATATTTTAAAATATTGACCTAGAGAATAAGTTTAAAAGAATTTATTTCATTGACTTTTCATTTTGAATTGGGAGTAAACTCACTTGGTAAATAAATAAGCGGTATCCAGCTGAAAAGTCTGCCTCCACCGTGGCCTCATGGGTTTCCATTCTTCTCCTCCGATCTGTGAACTCAACAAGGTTGTTTCCTGCAGATCTTGTGGCCTTTCTTATGCAAAAGGTAGCAGGCACATTGTTCTGCACTAAGCTTTTTCCTCACAGGACAAAATCTCTTGGAGATTCCTCAGTCTTATGTTACTACATTGAACTCTCGTTTCTTATTTGCAGTGTCCGTTGTATAGATAGGCAATCATTTATTTAATCAGTCTCCTATTGATGGACATTTTTCAAACTTCTCACCATTTCAATTTTCATTTCGTTGCTGTGCTTTCGTTTTTGTTTGCCAGCTCTTTCGATTATTCAAACAATGCTTCCATGAATAAATGTGTACCTTCATCATTTCAAACATGTATAGGCATATCTGCAGATAAACTATAAAAGTGGGATTGCGGGATCAAAGAGTAAATGAGTTTGCAGTTTTCTTATGTAGTAAGTTGCTTTCCATAGGGATTGCAGCAGTTTTATGCCCACCTGTGATACATGAGCACGCCTACTTTCTCACGGACTTTAAAGAAAAAAGTCTTTTAAATATCAAATTTGGGGAGTTTTGTCATTCTGATAGACGAAAAATGCCATTTTAGTGTACTTCTTTCACTATACGTTCCACCTGGTTATTTTTTGTATGTGTGAAAATTACTGAAAGTGTGTGTTAATTGTGTCCTTATTGCTTTATTGAAATCTCTAATTGCCTACTGCGGTTTCTCAGTTGATTCACTTGGGTTTTTTGCACACGTGATTTTACCTTCTTTACAAACTCAACTTTTTTTTTCTTTTTCTAATTGTGTTGGCTACTAATGTCAGAACAATATTAATGATGGTGGTGATAGTGAATTTTCTTGATTTATTCTGACTTTAGTGGGAAGGTAACTCATATTTCTTTATTAAGCATAAAGCTGACTTTTCTACTAGGAAACAAATTTTATTCTATTTCTGTAGTTTTTTTTTATCAAGAACTATTGTTGTCATTTGTCGTATGTCTTTTCAGCCACCATGAAATATATATGTTTTTCTCTATAGGTATGTAATTAAAAGAACTGCTATATTAATAGCTTTCCAGATATCAAGTCTTGCTTGAATTCCTGGAATAACCCCACTGGTTATAATAAAATATTTTTTAATGTGGTGTGGGCTTCTGGTGGCTGATATTTACTTAAGATTTTTTGCATCAGAAATCATAAGTGAGATCAGTCTATTGGTCTGTCATTTTCTTTTTGCACAAGCTTTGCCATGATTTGGTATCAATTTACACTGGCAGTCCTCACTTTGCACTACAGTGTTAAACTGTAAAAATGACCATGCATACTGAAACCCTGCACAGTGATCTTAATAATCCTTGGAATCTGGGTGCAAATTTCACAGCAGCATACATATTTGTGTTAACAGTTTCACCGATAACTTCGCATAAGTCAATTTACACTATCTTCTGAGACAACAAAAACCAGCCTTTACTGGCAGTGAAAGCTCTTTTCGGTCTCCTCATGGTCCCTGTTTTCTTTCAATGCAACAACTAACTTTAATGTTTTAGCTTGAATCCTAGCTAAACTGGTTGGGATTTTTTATTACAGTCTCCACTTAAAAGTAGAAGCAAATTCTATGTTTCAATCATAGTGGCTTTCTGTGCTTAGTAAATTTTAAACTAAAAGATGTTAACGCAACTTTAGCTTAGTTTTTATATTCATCAAACTTTTTCAACATGGTTTGTACCATAACATCATGCAGATCTAGATTTCATCTTATCTATCTTTGCTTTGCCGTTGCCATTTTCAAATCTTCTAATTTCCTCCACTTTCACTCCAGCATCATCAATTTCCATGTCTTTGTCACACTTTAATCTTTGTTGGCCAATTTCTTCTTTCAATAATCCATTTTTGAAAAATGTTGCATGGGTTTATCACTGGGAGACAAGAAAGCAACACAATTATGTGTTTTGCTGTCTGTTCATGAAGTGAGTAACAGATACTCAGGGACCAATCAACCAGTCACCAACAGACTTTGAAAGAGGTGACATGGTGGTCACTGATCATAATGCATATCTGTTATGTACATAGTGACTTGTGGACTAAAGAGCTAGCAGTGAAGTTTTTTACTTTATACAATTATTCACAGTTAATATATCATGGTGACTGAAATTTGAACCCTGCTGTTGAGGAACTGGTGTTATTTAACTAAACTGTAATAACTGATATTCATGTGTATTGGAACCATGCAATATGAAGCTGCATACAAAGTATTAGGAAGTTTGGTGTTTTTTTTAACAGCATTTTAGAACAGTTTTAAAAACACTAGAATTTTCTGCTCAATATCAGGTGGAGTTTCTCTGTGAACCATCTACTCTTGCTTCCTTTTTTTCCCAAGATATCTATATATCTTCTATGGAAATAATATGCTTAGATTTTTTAAGACTCTTTCCAGGGTCATTCATGGTAAATTATATTTTCTAAGGAAATGATTCATGTTATCCAGGTTTCCAAATTTATTTGAATAATATTAAACATTAGCTCTCCAGGTGTGCAGATATAGGTTGGTTACCTCAGGTGGATCCCTTACCATAAGAAAGTGCTTTTTTTGCTGCTTTTTTTTTTTTTTTGCGGTACGTGGGCTCCGGACGCGCAGGCTCAGCGGCCATGGCTCACGGGCCCAGCCGCTCCGCGGCACGCGGGATCCTCCCGGACCGGGGCTATTTTGTTTTTATTTAGATTATCTGGGATCTGCTGTCATTGGCCCATCTTGCTATCCACTTTCCCTCAAACAATATTTGCTGCTCTTCGTTGCAAGAAATTTGGAGGCACTGTTACCTGCTCATGGCAGACCTGACCCTTTTAAGGGAGTCTGAATTACCTGACTTCTAATTTCACTGAAAATGAAGCATGCAGATTTTGTTAGTGTTCAACTTGTAACTTTTGCAAAATATTCAGAAGAGAAAGGGAAATTGCTGCTTTGCATTTCATGTTTGTACGAGAAGTGATCACTGGCTTTTCAACGCAAAGCTAGACAATTTCATTAATGAATATATATATGTAATTCAATGACATTGGGTTTTTAAATCAAACTTATTTATGAATTCGTTTGTCATTGTAGCAACCAGGGACTTGATTTGTGGGAAAAGTGTGGTTATAAAGGGAGAGTAGGTGACAGTTTTGGGGGGATGATGGAACAGTTCTGTGTCCTGATTGTGGTGATGGTTATATGAATCTATGTGCATGATAAAATTTCATAGAACTATTAAAAAAATGAAGAAAGTGCATGAAACACTTGTGAAATACAAATAAATTCTATAGCTTTTTATAATTGTTTCAATGTCAATTTCCTGGTTTTAATAAGTGTACTATGTTTATGTAATATGTTACCATTGGGAGAATCAGGTAAAGAATACACAGGAACTCTGAACCATTTTTGCAAAAGCAAAATAAAAAGTTTGTTTGCATTTGAGCAAATTCTTGCTCTAATTATTAGATCGATTTCTTCATACAGAAACTTAGACCTCTTAGGCATTTAGATATGATTACAGATAGTAGGAAACTCAATACGACTGTTTAGTCTATGCACATTCAAGGTTCATAATGTGTTTCATATGTGTCATGGTTGTATTTTCATATAGCATGGTTATCTCTCTTCACTTGAAAAATTGGATTAAAAAATTGCAGACCACTGTGTTATACACTGCTGTTTTCTATACTGATCTCTGACAGGAAAACAGAAGCATCTCTGTTCATAGTGTGACAGGTTGAAAAAGGAAATACGATCCACTGTCCTTTGAAATAATCCAAGTTCACTCTGTATTCCCTTGTGGGGAAGGAAGAATGTCAGAATAATCAATGTGAAAAGTGGAACAAAGAATCTTAGACATTGGGGTGGGGATGGGAAATCATTCAGCTTGGCTTAAGAAGATCTATCATATGATCGAGACCAAGTTTTCTGAGTCATTCTGTTAAAGGCAGAAGTTGAACTAGATGGCCCGAGGCAGTGCTTCACAAGCACAACTGATTTTCAGGAAATATTGGGAAGTTGCTAAAGTGATTCTGATGGCCAACTGGGTTTGGAAATCCTTTGATCCAAGGTAAATTTTACATTAAAAATATTGATTTAAGCAGGATTATAACAACATTCATTTCAGAGATAATGTTCCTCACTAACAAAAAATTAATTGAAAAACTGTGAGGGTTTTCAAACCAATCCATACATGCATTTTCAAAACTTAGAGGAATAGTTATTCTTATTTAAAAATTGTTTTTTATCCATTAGAAATTCTGGATCACCTTCAAATCTTCATTCTCAAATGAAGAATGTATTTGACTGAAATATATACTAAATAGCAGCTTTAGTACAATGAGGTCAAAATTCTCTTTGATATATTACAAAGTACTGTGAGTAATTCATTACTCAAGATTTGAATAGTGTCGCTACCAGAAAAGGAGGAAATACTTTGTCATAGGATAAAGCTTCTATATGACTTTATAAGCCATTACACATTTCTTGCTTAATATAAGTTTTATTTTATATTCTCATTAGCCTTTCCATTGCTTAATTTTCAAAATTGACTGAGAATTTTTTTCCATTAAAATATGTTTTAAATTGTTTAGGTAGAACAATTTTAAATTGTTTGGGTAGAAGTATCTACCTTTATGGGGCTAACTGCTTTAAATCCTGACTTTTCAATCTATATTACTGTATGCTTCAGTTAAAAAAAAGTTTACCTTCAGACTGTTTTTTCTTTAATACTAATTTTTACCCTTTAAGCCATTGACATATTTTTAAAACAGAAACCAAGAACTGTTTCTTCAAATATTCCTAAGAGGAACATTACAAGAGAGATAATAGGCAGGATAATGAGAGATCTTGCCCACACTTGCCCATCTTCTCCCATTAAGGTTCTAGGGTGTCACTCTTAGTTCAAGGCCCACACTTGCACTCTCATCACTGCCCTGTGGGAAGGACTGGGATCTGCACTGACAGAGAATGGCTTTTTTTCCTCCCAAGAAGTACCTGTAAGCTTGGACAGAGAAGACATCTATATCATACATAGTTAGGCTCCATGGGGAAAATATTTCAAAGCACAATGGCCACAGTCTTCTTCCTTCTTAGGAAATTATGAAGGGCCCAGGTACTACTCTGGGAATTAACCAAAGAACAGCTCATTCAGTGCAGCATCACGGGTAAGAGCTCTGTCATTTGGCGATGGCGTAGAGCTGATCTCTTGGTTGAATCCCAAACTGAGCTCTGCCTGATTTCAACATGTTCCTGTATCTTCTTCATAAATACATTGATATAATTCCTCAAGTTCTACCAAACAGATGGAGGCACAAATTGACAAAAATGTCCACCCTGTTCTTGGTGTTCTAAGCCTGTCTGACCCAAACAAGTGACAATCGGTGGTTGAGGACACCACCAACACCTGCACCATCACCACAACCTTGGTCTCCCTGAATCTACAAAACCCAAATCTTTCAGCTCTTTGTCCTTAATCTTTATCCTCTAGTCCTTTTGAACTTGAGTTTTAATGTCTTTGACATTGGCTTTCCTTCCATCTTTGATTTGAATCAGATGTTCATCTCTCAATGTTTCTTTGCCTCTGTCAGCTCATCCTCTGACCTCGCTGGTAGACAATTCTCCCTAGATCTCTCATGTTTCTGCCTGTCTTGTGACATATTTTGTTCTGCACTAGCTTTTCAAAGATGTTTGTTTAGCAAACAGCCTTGGAGATAGACTATCTCCTTCCAGTTCAGAGGGCAGATTCTTTGCGGCCCAAAATAATAAAGACAATGTCTCTCTCCGGGGTAAGGATTGGGCAAGTTTGCTAGCAGCCCCTTTATAAGAATGAGGGTTTCCCAGGCTCTGAGTTCCTTAGCTTTGATGTACAACCACTGTGCATGTAGAATCTTTCTGAACCTGCCTCCCTATCATCCCTGTAGAGCTTAGGGACAGGGAGAACCAAAGCAAACATGAAGCTCATGCTGCCTGCTGTGGTATGCGTAATAAAGTCTTTTGTCTCTGATCCAGAAGTCTTGTGTCTTCTGCTGGCATCTGTGAAACTGTGGCAGGCTTGTGACTTGTGAGTTTGCAAGTAGAGTAAAATCTCAGAGCTTTCACAGTTCTTGATACATCTCAGTTTACATAAGCAGTTATAACTGGCATTTTCTAGTTGGGGTTTCCTAGCACTTATTTCCCTTTCCTAATAACACCCTGATTCCCTCTTGAGAATTCTGTATTTCCTATTGGATACTATCTTCAAGAATATAATTAGATGTCCGTCTTCTCCCTCTTAAGAGACGGGGATATGACCCAGGCTAACCTCACTGGAACTTAAACAGAGTAACAAAGACAATGAAAGCAATTGGCATTTATTCATCCCTGCAGTGGCTCCCTAAACAAATATTTCCTGCTATTTCTAAACATCTTTTTTCTAGAATCTAGGGATAACTTGAACTCTGCCTATGTCCAGGCCAGGTTCTTCACATTTCTCATGAATTTTTTTAGTTTCTAGTTTCCCCCAAATACATTTCCTTCGGCTTAAGTTGACACATTTTCTTTTACTTTCCACCTTGATACACATTTTCTTCTTCTATTTCACCAATTTTATTTCATTTTTAATGGGCTATATTCCCCACTGATTCAACTATTTCCATTTTAGCTTCTATTGAAATTTACATCAAATGACTTATTACCAGGTCTCAGATCGAATGCCTATATTATTGCACCAAAAGAACTTATGGTGGATTCTCAGAGAAAGGGATGGTTAGCCAGGGGAAGTGATGTGTTGGCGACGCGGAATGGGGCTGACAACCCACACTTTTTTTTTTTTTTAAATATTTTACATAACAAATATCAGGTGAAAATGTAATCTCAGTTCAAAAGTTTAACAATACTAAATTGATATAGTACCAAATAGAATTAAAAAAATTTTTTTTCTGTTAAAAATATAATCTCATATCCAAATTTCGCAAGGAACCACTGTAATACGGAGAAAGGATTCCTAGGAGAAGGAGGCAATTTTGCTTGATGGAAAGTATCTGGGTTCTGAGGTTAGCAAGAGCTAAGTTCAAATCTGAATCAAATGTCCACACTTATTCTTTTGAATCCGTGAAAACTGCTGGGTTTCCATGTTTGCTGAATAATTAAAAGGCACATGTATGTTTTCTTGACTTTAGTGACAGCTATTAAGTTCTTCTTAAAATAATTAACTGAATTCAACTTAATAGTCTCCAATACAAAGAGGTCAGGTCAGGTTATCAGCTAAAAGCAATCAAGCAGTCAATCACATATGTTCAAACTAGTAGGTGATGAATAATTGGCTTGTTCTTCTGTGGTATTCAATACAAACTGAGTGACTGTAATACAAACAGATGGGAAAGCAGGAATAAGAAAATGCATACTATTTTGTACTGAGTTTGATCCCTCTTTGAGCTTGGTTAAGCCGAGAGTGTGTTTTAACAAGTGGCCTAAAATAGCAGGATTGAAATGTTTCTCAATACCATGCAGCTGTTTCTGAATAAAAAGAAACTGCAGTAAAAAGAATAGTAATTGAACACTTACTATGTACAAGACAATCTAAAAGATACAAAGATGAGTAAGACTCAAGTCCTATCAAAAAGAAGATTACAGTGGGAGAAAAGAAGACAATTTGTTTAGCATAACGAAGAAAAAGAACAATAAAAAACAGAAAATACAACAGTAATGAAAAAGAAGTGTTTCCTGGGGCTTCCCTGGTGGCGCAGTGGTTGAGAGTCCGCCTGCCGATGGAGGGGACGTGGGTTTGTGCCCTGGTCCAGGAAGATCCCACATGCCACGGAGCGGCTGGGCCCGTGAGCCATGGCCGCTGAGCCTGCGCGTCTGGAGCCTGTGCTCCACAACGGGAGAGGCCACAACAGTGAGAGGCCCGTGTACCGCAAAAAAAAAAAAAAAAAAAAATTTGACACCATTGCTAAGTAGTAGTATCATATTAGAAGTTTTCCCTAAAGGAAATTGAGTTTTCCACTTACTTGGAACAAACCAGCCAGTTTCTCAAAATGATTTGAATCTCCTTGAGTGTTAATGATTTATGTGAGTGGATATATGAGTTTGATCTATCGTTATTGTACCTATGTGGATATACCCTCATGTTGAATGCATGTTTTGTGCACACCATGTATTATTTTCTGAAGTCCATGTATTGAGCTGAACATTCATGCACATATAACTAACTTGTGGTTTTTCTTCATATATAGTTAATCAAAGTAAAGAAAATTACAAAATTCAACTTATCTTGGAAATTCTGATAAAAATGTAATATTAGTATGAGAAATTCTCTTAATTATTATGGCTAATTTATCTCCTTTATCATGTTCTTGAATTCAATTTTTTTAAAAAATTTACTGTATTAGTCAGGATACTTTAGAGAAACAGAATAATAAGAGAAAGACAGAGAGATACAGACTATTTTAATAAATTGGCTTATACGACTGTGGGACTGGCAAGTTTGAATTCTGCAGATCAGGCCAGCAGGGTAGAGAACAGGAAAGACTGATGTTTCATCTTGAGTCCGGAGGCATCTGGAGGCAGAAATTCTTCTTTCTCAGACGACCTCCGTCTTTTTCTCTTAAAGTCTTCAACTGATTGAATGAGGTCCACCCACATTATGAAGGGTAATCTGCTTTACTCAAAGTCCACTGATTTAAATGTTAATCACATTTTAAAAATATCTTCACAGCAACATCTAAACAGGTGTTTGACCAAACATCTGGGCACTATAGCCTAGCCCAGTTGATACATAAAGTTAATGTCATATGTAATAATGGTGCTGTATGTGTCTAATATAAAACTCATCCTCAAATTCTTAAGAGAAAATGTTCAAAGTAATGCACAAATACCCACTATGCTCCAATTCCTAAACTATTGAACTAGGCTAGATCACAAAGGCTAGGTGTGGTTAAAAGACTGGCAAGAATGATGAGTCATCTGTTTACCATTGTTTCCGCTTAGATTTATTACCAAATCAGTAAATAAGCAGTTCTGGAAGTACTCAAATCAAATATGTGAACAGACATGACTCCCAGCATCTCCCTTCCCTCCTACAAAAGCATGACTGATGTGACTTCAGCGAGTAGTGTGTTTGCACTCTCAGTGCTGCTCAGAGCCACACACTCGCCTTTCACAATATTGGCCTTGGAGAAAGCCACATCCACATTCAGTGGTCCGCCTTCTTATAAGGAATTTCTTGCTGTGCCATTTCCATGTGATAATTCTTATAATGTCTGGCCATGGCTGATCTTTACATTTAAAAAGAAATAGTTCGAGATTCAGAGTGGTGACAATAGTCAAAACCTAAGAATCTGTTAATGTTAGATACGTATCTAACACTATTATCACTAATGGGATTTTGAGTAAGTCCACAAACACTCTTTAAAATTTCCTCCCCCAAATTATGTTATTGTTTTAACATAGTACATTATTAAATAGCAGATTTAAATATGAGTATTTTCATAGAGGTTAAAATTAGGTTCAGAGTGTTGAGTAAACATAATCAGATGACTGTATGGAATCTTTAGGAAATTTTAAATAGGTTGAAGCAAGCAGGTTATTAGAGAATTATTTATTGAGAATTTTAGCCTAATACACTGAGAAAACATACAATATTCCGTTTGCCATAATGACGCATTTTCAAGTGTTCATTGCAGCACTATTTATAATAACCAGCACATGGAAGCCACCTAAATGTCCATCAACAGATGAATGGATAAAGGAGATGTGACACATATATACAATGGAATATTACTCAGCCATAAAAAGAATCGAATTTGAGTTATTTGTAGTGAGGTGGATGGACCTAGAGTCTGTCATACAGAGTGAAGTACGTCAGAAAGAGAAAAGCAAATACCATATATTAACGCACGTATATGGAATTTAAAAAAGTGGTACTGATGAACCTAGTAGCAGGGCAGGAATAAAGACGCAGACATAGAGAACAGACTTGAGGGCATGTGGGGGAAGGGGAAGCTGGGATGAAGTGAGAGAGTAGCATTGAGATATATACACTACCAAATGTAAAATGGATGGCTAGTGGGAAGCAGCCGCATAGCACAAGGAGATCAACTCAATGCTTTGTGACCACCTAGAGGGATGGGATAGGGAGCGTGAGAGGGAGGTCAGGGGAGGGGGGGATATGGGGATATATGTATACGTATAGCTGATTCACTTTGTTGCACAGCAGAAACTAACACAACATTGTGAAGCAGTTATACTCCAATAAAGATGTGAAAAAAAATAAAACAAAGAAATGAAGAGTGCTAGAAATGGTAAAAAATGGGTAAATATAAAGTTTTGGCTTTCTTTTAATCTTTAAAAATAGCTGAATGTCTAGAGCAAAAATAGTAAGAATACATTGTGGGGTTTAAGTCATGTGTAGATATAAAATATATGATAACAATAACACAAAGTGTGGGAAAGAGAAAATGGAAACATATTATAAGGTTGTTAAACTATATGTAAAGTGTAATCTTATCTGAAGGAACACAGTGATAAGTTAATGATGTATACAGTAGACCCTAGAGCAATCATTAAAAACAAAATTAAAAGCTATAAATAATAGCTAATAGTTGGAATAACATGGAACCATAAAATGATACTCCAAAATAAAACAGGAAAACAGAGAATAAAGGAACAAAGAACAAAGGAGACAAACATAAAACAAAAAACAAGTAGCAAGACAGTAGACAAACTCCGTTATATTATCTATAGTAAATGTAAATGATCAAATATTCCAATCAGAAGACAGATTGTTAATTGGATAAAAAGAAGCAAGGACCAGCTACATACCATGCATAAGAAACCCACTTCAAATATAAATAAATAAATAGGTTAAAAATAAAGGAGATTAGGATTGACATATATACACGACCATGTGTAAAATAGATAGCTAGTGGGAACCTGCTGTACAGCACAGGGAGCTCAGTTTGGTGCTCTGTGATGACCTAGATGGGTGGGATGGTGGGGGAGATCCAAGAGGGAGGGGATATATGTACACATATAGCTGATTCACTTCATTGTACAGCAGAAACTAACACAACATCGTAAAGCAATTGTACTCCAATAATAAAAAAGCAGAAAGTAAAAGGATGGAAGAATATACCAGGAAAAAAGACTTTGAAGAAAGTTGTAATGGCTGCATTAATATCAGACAAAAGAGACTTCAGAATAAGGAATTTTGCCAAGGATAAAGGGGTACAGTGAATAAGGGTAAAGGGGTCAATTCATCAAGAGGGCACAATGGTTTTAAATTCATATACAAAATCTGAAAGATCTGAAAGGAGAAAGACAAATCTGCAATTATAATTAAAGATTTTAGTACTCCTTGTTCATTCAATAGAACAAGTAAACAAGAAAACGTAAGAGCTGAACAATACTTAACCAACTTGAC
>NW_020173215.1:3510000-3587711 GCF_003031525.2 Neophocaena asiaeorientalis asiaeorientalis
TATATATATATATATATAACATTTCATCCAACAACAGTATAAGTGTTTTTTCAACTGTACATACATGAAACATTACTAAGATAGGTGTATTCTGGGCCATGGAACAACCTCAACAAATGTAAAAAGATTGAAGTCATAAAAAGTATGTTCTCTAATGCCAATGGAATAGCCAAGAATGAGTAATCAAAATGTATCTTTCCAGAAAAATCTGAAAGTATACCCAAATATTTAGAAAGCAAACAATACATATCTAAATACACTTGGGTCAAAAAGAGAAATCACAGGGTAATCAGAAGATACTTTTGACTGGATGCAAAAGAAAAACAATATGCCATTTGTAGAATGTGGTTAAAGCACTGCTTAGAGGAAATTTTGTAGCATTAAATTATTATATTTGAAAGAAGATCTCAAATAAATAATGTAAATTTTTTTTTTTCTGTAAATGGAAAGATAGTAATTTTGGCTTAATGGGTCATACATACAATCTCTGTTGCAACTATTTAACTATATTTTCATAGTGTGAGAGCAGCCATAAGGAATATGTAAAACATGGGTATGACTATGTTCCACCTTATTGGAATAGAAAGTTCTTTGTCAGCCTTTAAAAAATTTTGGCCATTCTTGTGGATATATAGTTAAATCTCATTGTGATTTTAAATTGGTTTCTCCTGCAAATTAATGTTGAGCCTCTTTTCACATGTTTATTTGCCATCTGTATATCTTCTTTAATGTAGTATTTTTGAATATTTTGCCCATTTTTTCGACTAGGATGAAATTAGGTTTTCTTATTATTGTGTAGTACAAGTTCTTTATTTTAGACACAAATATTCATTTGATGAAAATACTATCCTTTCACTATTGAATTACTTTGGCATTTTGTTGAAAGTCAGTGGAACAAATATGTGTAGATCTGTTCATGAACTCATTTCTGTTCCACTGATCTATCTCTATCATTATGCCAATACCATACTATCTTGATTACTTTTACAGTAAATCCAATTTTTTTCTTTTTCAACGATATTTTGACTACCCTAAGTCCTTCGCATTTCCATGTAAATTTTCAAATCATTTTGTTAATATCCACGCAAATACCCTGATGGGACCTTGATTGAATCTATAGATAATTTGGGGAGAATGCACTTCTTATGAATATTGAGTTCTCTGATTCATGAAGCCAATACATCACTCTATTTCTCTCAGCAATGTTTTGTAGTTTTCAGTGTATATTTGTTGCACATATTTTGTTAAATTTATCCCTAAAAAAAGTATTTCAATTTTTTCCTGATGCTTTTGTAAATAGTATTTTAAATTTTTCTTTTTCCAATTTGTTGCTAGTATAAATAATATTTTTGTGTTTGTGTACTGACCTTGTTAAATTCACTTAAATAAAAATGAGTGAATTCTGCAAGATTACCCATAAAAATTAGTACACTAACAAAGAACATGTGTAAACTGAAGTTAAAAGCTCAATCTATAATTGCTTCAAAGAACATGAATTTCTTAGATATATACTTAACAAAACATTTACAGGATCTGTAAATGAAAAATTACAAAAGCTGATGAAAGAAATCAAAGATATAAATAAATTTACTTAGCTCTAGACTAGCTAAAATTTCCACTGAGAGGCACAGGCCCTAGAAAATCTGGAAAAAAGTGATATGGGAGGAATCATGATACTTTATATTAAGGCTTACTGTATATCTACTGCAATCAAGATAGAGCAATATTGGCAGAGTAAGAGACACACAATCAAATTCAATCAAATTGAATTCAATCAAATTGACACAATTCAATCAAAAGAACAGAATAGAGAACCCAGAAATAGACCCACACAAAGATGCTGAACTGATTTTTGACAAAGGTGCCAAAGCAAATGAGTGAAGGAAGAATAAACTTTTCAACAAAAGTTGCTGAAAGTAATTGGACTTTCACAGCCAAAAAAAAATGAACTCAACCTAAACCTAAATGTAAAATGTAAAAACTGTAAAACATTTAGAAAAAAAGGACAAAAGTCTTCGGGGTCTAGGGCTAAGAAAAGAGTTCTTAGATTTGATAGAAAAAGCACAATCCATAATGAAAAAAATTGATAAATTGGAGTGCACCAAAATTTAAAACTTTTGCTCTGTAAAAGAGTATATGAAAAAAAATGAAGACAAGCTACTGACTGTGCGAAAATATTGCAAACCATGTATCTGACAAAGGATTAGTATCTAGAACAAATAAAAAACTCTAAAAACTCTACATTAAAAAACCCCAAAAAATCCAATTGGAAAATAGGCAAACAACACAAACATTTCACTGAACAGAATATATAGATGGCAAATAGACACATGAAGAGATGTTCCACATCGTCATTAGAGAAATTCAAATTGAAACATGAGCTACTACTATATATTTATCGGAATGGCTGAAATAAAAAACAGTGACAACAAATTCTGGCAAGGATGTGAGGAAATTGGAGCACTCGCACATTGCTGATGAAAATGTAAAATGATATAGTTACTCTGGAAAAGTGTAGCTGTTTCTTAAAAAATTAAACATGCAATTACCATGTGACTCAGCAATTGAAGTCTGGGCATTTATTCTAGAGAAATGAAACCTTATATTCACACAAAAAATCTATACACAGATATTGATAGCAGCTTTATTCATAACAGCTCAAAACTGGAAACAGTCCACATGCCCATCAATGGGTGAATCGTCAACTAAACTGTGGCATGTACATACCATGAAATATTCAGCAGTAAAAAGAAAAACAACTACTGACACACGCAACTTAGATAAACCTCAAGGGAACTCTGCTGAGTGAGAAAAGCCAAGCCAAAAACATTACATATGCTATGATTCTACTTATTTAACAATTTCGAAATAATAAAATTATGAAAATGGAGACTGGATTAGTGGTTGCCAGGAATTAAGAATGGAGGGGCTGGACAGGAAGCAGGTGAGTGTCGTTATGAAAGCAACACAAGGGATCCTTGTAGGCACGGAACTGTTTTGTATTTTGACTGTTGTGTTGGATATAGGAACATACACAAATGATAAAACTGAACGGAACTAAATGTGTGCACGTGCGCGTGCGTGCGTGCACACACGAGAACGTGTAAAACGGAAATTGGAATAAGATTGGTGGATCTTATCAATGATAATATCTTGCCTGTGATATTGTTCTGTAGTTTCCCCAGATGCTACCATGTGGGGAAATTAGAGAAAGGGTACATAGGGTATCTATTATTTCTTACAACCGCATGTGAGGCTACAGCCATCTCAATGACAATTTCAATTAAAAAGACTGACAATTCCAAGTGTGGGTGAAAATGTGGAGACACTGGAAATCTCATCCACTGTGGGCGAGAATGCAAAATGGTAGAGCCACCTTGTAAAGGGTTTCATTAATTTCTTATAAATGTGAAGGTATATGCACCCTGCAATTCAGCAATCCCACTCTTAAATATTTACTCAAGACAAATGAAATCATATGTTGACACAAATATCTAAATGCAAATAAGATATTTCTAAAAAGGCAAAACTATTAAGAAATCAGACCAGTGGTTGTCAGAGGCTGGGGGTGAGAAGAGAGAATTGATTTCCAAAGGGCATGTACAAAGGAACTTTATGAAGTGATGGAAATATTCTATATCTCAATTGTGGTGGTGTTGATATTGTATACATTTGTCAAAACTCATCAAACTATCCTTAAAAAGGATGAATTTTATTGTATGTAAGTTATACCTCACATTAAAAAATACAGCAAGACTTATGAATACATGATCAATATACTGAAACGACTTCTATATATAACAAATAGAAAATGAAATAAAAATACCATTTACAACAGCATCAAAGAGCAACAAATTATCTAGGAATACATCTAATAGACGCACATACCTCTACACAGAAAATTAAGAGACATTACTGAAAATAATGAAAGATACACAAGTTCATTGATCGGAAGACTAAATGTATAAACAGATCAATTCACCCAGCTCCAAATTGATCTGCAGATTCAATGCAATCTCAGTCGAAATCTCTTGGCACGTTTCTTTTTGAAATGACAACTGAGAAGCTGATTTAAAAAGTTCGATGGATGGGCTTCCCTGGTGGCACAGTGGTTGAGAGTCCGCCTGCCGATGCAGAGGACACGGGTTCGTGCCCAGGACCAGGAGGATCCCACATGCCGCGGAGCGGCTGGGCCCGTGAGCCATGGCCGCTGAGCCTGCGCGTCCAGAGCTGTGCTCCTCAACGGGAGAGGCCACAACAGTGAGAGGCCCGCGTGCCGCAAAAAAAAAAAAAAAAAAGTTCGATGGAAACGCAAAACAATGCTAAGAAGAGCCATGGCAATCTTGAAGAAAAGAGTGGGAGGACTCACACTACTAGATATTAAAACTTCTAAAGCCACAGTAATTAAATGTGTCTGATACTGGCTCAAGGATGGACAAAAAAGATCTACCCATATAAGAATACGTGATTTATGACAAAATGATACTAAAATACAATGAGAAATAGATAATGCTGGATTAATTTGATAATTCATCAAGGTAAAACAAAAACCTATTAGAAGAAAATATAGGAGACTATCATCATGACCTTGGGCCAGGCAAATATTTATACAATAGGACACAAAAAAGCATTAACTTCTAAAAATTAAATAAGAACCTCTATTAAAACATGCCATTATGAGAGTGAAAGGGCAAAGCACAGAATCAGAGGAGATATCTGCATTGTATATATTATAACAAGGATTTATATCCAAAACATAAAAGAATTTCTAAGAACCAAGAAACCCAAGGGGGAAAAAGGGCAAATTTCTTCACAAGTCAGCATATACGAATAGACAAAAATCATATGTAAAATGTCTGATTTCTTTAGTCATCTGGGAAATGCAAATTCAAACCTCAAATGCAATACTAGAATACGATCAAACAGAATGACAAAAAAAGGAGAAAAGAAAAAAGAAGAAAATTAAACAATACCAAGTATTGACAAGGATGTAGAGCAATAAGAGACTATTGTATATGGCTGATGTGTGTAGAAATTGATACAATCACTTGGGAAAATTGTTTGACATTATTAAAGCTAATCATACACATACCATAAGATGCAGTAATTTCACTCATCATGAAAAAGAAATGTATACATATGGACACCAAAAGTATGCACAAAAATGTAACTGCCTGCAGAATTTCCAAGAGCCCAAAGCCAAAACAATCCAAATACCCATTAGTAGTAAAATGGATTTTTGAAAGTATGGTAAATTCACACAATGCAATATTATACAACAGTTTTAAAAGACAAACAATACTATAGCAATGAAAAGAGGTACACCAGTTTCACATAGTGTGGATACATTTCAGAAACATAACATTAAGGGAAAGAAAATAGCACCAAAAGGACATATTGTTTGATTCCATTTCTATGAAGCTTAAATAAATAGTCAATACTAATCTATTGTGAAGAAAGGCAGAATAGTGGTTTTCTTTGTTGGGGGTAATGTCTAGGAAGCGGCAAGGGAGGTTTCTGAGAGTATGATTACAGCCTACTTCTTGATCAGGGCGATGGTTAAACAGGTCTGTTCACTTTATAAAAATGTATAGGACAGGAACTTAGGATTTGTGTTTCTTGCTGTGTATATTTCAACCTAAGTTTACAAACAAAATAGGAGTAACAGACACTCATTAAAATTGCAGCATCAGTTCTTTTGGGACATACCTTTGTATCAATTTAGAACAAGAATAAGTAGAAAGCTAGATGTACACAGGGGCTTTTTCTAAACATTAAAAATATATTCTTCTAAGAATATGGTCATTAGAATGTAGCTAAATTTTGCCAGTTTGGTAATGACAGTGTGTATTTAAAAGTAGAAATCTAAATATGCAGTAAATTTCAAATGACTCCATTTTAATATTGGATAATCCTAATTTTACTATATTAGCAAAACAAGCAAGCAGAGACCCTATCTTAAAGATGAGATTAGTGCATATATTTGCATGATGAATAAAATTTTCCCAGAAATTCGGGAATCTATGCCTTTGATATGTATCTCACTACTATTAGTTGGATTCCCTCCAACTGTTAGAGCAAAGGAGTGAAAACATTAGTCATTGCCAAGTTCCCAGTGTATTTCCTTGGACCACCAGCTAAAAAATTCCATGTAAGTTTATTTAGTCAACCAGTCTGTTTTAAAATTCCTCTATGTACATCACCCACTTGTGTTTAAAAAAAAAATTATTAGAAATTTTTAGAGTAAGACTTTTATTATTCCAACAACTTTATAAAGAATGTGAGGTAATGACTATAGAACCCTGTAATTATTGTAAAATTACCTAACAGAACATGCCTTGTTGGCCCTTTTAGAAACCTCTAAAAGACACACACACACACACAACGCTGTGTTCTGGTGGAAGAAGCAGAAGGTCTTGAAGAAGTGACTTAAGTCTACTGAGTGAGGAAGACATAGAAAATTATTTAGAAAATGACCATTGTTTGCAATAAAACCCCAAAATATCAAATTTAAGATGCCCATGATACTCTGAGGATCAAGGAGCACACACACATGCACACAATTTATTGGATTACTGCAATTTCAGAGGCAGGAAACCTGACATGGTGAGATACAGTATGTTTTTGGGGGTGGGAGGAGAATATTAAGTCCTTATAGAAACTTTAGGAAGATACTAAAGCTAGATCTTTTTGTTTTTCTACGTTCCTTTGAAAGGTTTTATATCTCATTTCTTTATGAAATGTTTCCAAACTTCATTTGCTCAGTATGTACTTAAAAGAAGTTAACTTAAAACAACTAGCAGTTGTTTTTACTGCAAGCACGTAAGAATCACTCCAATCACATGGACGTTCTGTTGGTTCAAGGATAAAATTAAAACAAGATATCCTCTGTAAAGCAAAAATATTTATTATGCACTTTCATATACATAGGGATTTTTGCTTAATATAATACAAGGAATAAAATAAAACTTTTACAATGTGAAATTCAATGTACATTTTAGGCTATTTACATACCCCAAACCAAGGGAAAAATGAAAAAAGTAAAAGCATTTGTCTGAAACTACATTTGCTGAGAAGTGTAAGTGGAGGACATTAAAGTAAAACAAACATTTGCATAGGCAAACAACATTGGAAAAAGTACTTACTCCTGTTTTTCTAATCAGTGAACTATTATTGGTGAGGATCCCAGTAGGCATGGGGATGAGGGTGAAGGACATGATATAACTGGCTGTACTTTGCAGGACATACTGAGTTCTGGTCAATTTTCCTTCCAAAACCTTTCCTACAAACATGGAGATTTTATTTTTCATTGCTGTATTTTTTATCACTTCCTTTATTATCAACTCATGACTGTTAGGGAAGCACACACGGAATGGTATAAAACTGTTATAAGCACATGGCATCATGGTTGTGTTGCGGCATCAAGTGATTTACAAAATTTAAACATTTTTATTTAAAAAATAGCTCTTTAGGAGTTTTATATTTGTGGGACTATTTTTACTCTCTTAGTGAAGCAGAAGCTATTGTCGGTCATGGTATTAAATAAATCCCCACAGAAACAAATAAGCAAAGCAGGGCACCTTCAGCCCCCTTTTCATCCATATTCTAACTGAAAGCCATTGCTGTTCTATTCCAAAGCTTAATTAATATAAAAACAACCAGAGGAATATTTACTTTTGAAAATCATATTTTTCCAACAGGTTCTCTTCCTACCAACTGTTTCAAGTGTATATAGTATGGATACGAAAACATTTAGCTCTTCAGAAAACATAAATCCCTTATGTAATGAGTCATAACTTTGCCCTTTGGCCACAAGGTGCATTTTTGTAAAAACAATAAAATTAAATAAATACAATTCCAATAATTCAAGGTTTACTAGAAAAACTGGCAGCTTTCAGGGTTCTCTTTCTAAAGAAAAATACACCTAATAAGAAATTGGAGCTTCATCTTCTAAAATTACATAAATGTACTGTATTTGAGATATGAGTAAAGTTGGTTATAATAATAGGATGTGTTCATATTTATTAACAGAATCATTAACACTTTTAAGGCTACTTTGCAAGAGTCCTATTAAGCATATTTAATAAATGTCCCATAGGGACAAAAATTCAATACTTGAAACATTCACATTCGAGTTATCAATATTGCCATGTCACCTTAATATTAATTGAACTTATCAACTTATCTCCTATTCTTGATTATGACTTACTGATGACATAAACACATAAGTTTTGCTGACTTTGAAAAACAGAAGCAAAAATAAAAGCCTTATAGGAAGATAAGTGAAACATTTATCACAACCAATTATACATTTCTATTTCTGTGAACAATGTATCATGTATATGTCCTTCATATACGAAGATGACATTACTGACCTCAGTTACTAAGACATTTTCTAAAGATTTTTTCCAGTAGTAGTAGCAATGGTTTTGTGCTGAATCTCCAAATTCTCTTCCCTCATTCCTCCTTACGCACATAGAAAGAACAGAATTTCTGGGGTTTTTTTTGTAAGATCCCAGGGCTTTTTCAAAGATCAAACCTACAACCTTGGTTTCTAAACAATAAATTTTAATCTTTCCAGACATGCACACAACCCACTAAGCTAGCTCAACTGGTTTAGAGTCCACCCAGGAGGCTAAAGCTCTGGGTCACATGCTTATTTGAGCGGTCAACTTTGTTTTCCTCGGTTACAGACTTCACCCTTAACCCTGGCATCCATCATTCTGGAAGCGATTGTCCAAAGAGAAAAACAGGAAAGAGTATGTGGACAGAAAAGTGCAAATCCATCACTACCATTTATCAAATAGCAGTAAAAAAAAAAAAAAAAAATACACCTGTGCTATGGCCGATAGGTTAGTGGTGTCATCAGTGAAGGAAAACACGTATTATATTCATCAAGAATATTCATCCAACTAATCACTAAAATTGACCCAATCGATTTTGAGTGGGGGCTATTTTGGTCATGCAGTGATTTACAAAATAGAAACAACTGAGAGAGAAGCTACCATCACAATTTACAGTGGTAGATATTTTATTTAACTGGATGGAAGAGAGAAAGGGTAGTCAATGAATTGTTCAGGGATCAAAAATCTACCCTCAGATAGACAGGTGCATCTCCCTCTACACACATGCCACTGAGGCCTGGCTCTGTCCCTGAGAATTTTCATGCCTCAGGAATGATCATCTGTCTTCTTGGAGGTGGAATGACCAGTGAGTGGAAGGTGAAACTGCATCCCAGTGAATGAAGCAGAACTTTATTCTGCCTGTAGTCTGTGTGTGTGTGAGTTTTCTTTTCTTTCTTTTTTTTGACACCTTTAGCCGAAGATTAGGAGGATTCTACTGGGAAATCCAAATATAAACTACTTAGAGCAGATCCCTAAAATACTAGACATTTTAAAAATCTTTCATGAAACTTTTTTCACCTCGATGTGGCATTAAATAGAAACACATTTTTAACCAGTGCTGAAGGTGTAGTGAACATAAAATGGTTGTATGATTTATTTTATTGAGTGACATTTTTAAGGATACAGGAAACAAGCCATACACTACAACAAGGCAAATACAACTGAAACAGTATGCTTAAGTTTTGTCTGCCACAGAAAGAAAAAAATAAATACAAAGAACACTGCCTTTTCATATATATTTGATCATGGCACATGCACATTTATCAAATCTTAACTTAAAATACTTTACTCAAAATCTTTTTCAGCTTTTATCAAGGAACTGCAGTATGTATCTGCATTTAAAAAAAAAAAAGTGCTTACTCTTGGATAGTTAATACAAAGCACAGAAAATGAAATTTTTTAAGTACAGAGGGTTACACTGAGAAGGCAGCCTTACTGTTTAGGCACATTACAGTATTTAAGGTAACTGTACTGCAGATATCACATTCTTCATTTTTTTTTTTTTTTTCAGCAAATCAACAGGCATTTTATGTTTTCATCCAGTAGCTGAAGAATCACTCCAATCACAATGTCCTCTGTTTCACAGAATAGGAAACTAATGCAAAAGTTAAAAAAAAAATTAATTTCTAATTATACTTATTATCTAACTACATCTAGTTTTAAAACCCTACAAAAGAATATATACATATATTTACTATGTAAAGCACAAAAGTAGACCTTTCAGAGATTCATTATTTAACGTATAAATCACTTTTAAAGATTCCACAAAGTGTTTACCTTAATTCATATGTTTTACTGTATAATATATATCTATACTTAACCTTTACAAAAGATAGAATGAGTTGGAGGGCTGTACCATCAGAACTAAATATTTTAAAAATAAATCCCGTTGGAGAATGTATCAACTACTTTTAGACAAATGATTGTTGAATGAGATTTGACTAGTTGTCTGTAGATTCACAGTGAAGGGTGTTTATTATTAGGAGGTATAGGAAATGTATTTATAATAATGTTTTACCTAAAACATCCCTAAAAATTTATCTCCAAAGACAAAAAAGCAAAAGAAAGATTTCAAGTTTGTTAAAGAAAAGAGTACAATTTTGTTAGAGGATGAAAAATGATTAAGCAAAGTGGGATAAATATAATTGTAGTATAAGTTAGCAAAAATTCCTAGTGAAATCTGAATTTATCCTGAATACGAGAAATGTACTTCAGAAAAAGTATCCATAATATAAAATTATGCATCTGTTTTCCCATTAACTTCCCCTATGTAATTACTGTAGCATCCACTGTAGTGAAAAGGAGAAAAAAAAATGTTTTTATTTAATAAATATAACTTTGAGGTTTAAACATTTAATTCTTACGTCTAAATATAATGGGTCCTAAATACCCTCTTGCCAATACATCCATTTATCATCTTTCCACACCTATTCCTGATATGTGTAAATTTTACTTGGAAGATTCTTAAGGGATCTGTCATAATAAAAATTACCTTTCATGATTAAATCTTTTATTTCTTCCAGGGTGGAAAAAGGAAGGAAATTAACATTCACTAACTACCTACTAAGCACTATATACACTACCTTCTTCAAACCCAAAAGGGAGTATTACTGAAATAGCCCCTGCCTCTGTTACCATCAGAGAACTTTTAAGAGGGGAAATGACCGTATAGGAGGGAATTCTTAATCTGAGATCCACAAATAGCATATTCGTTCACCCACTCATTCATTCACTTACTCAACACATTTCTACTGAGAAACTACTATAGGTCCAAGCAGTATTCCAAGTACCTGGAATACCGTGGTGAACCAAAGAGATAAAAAGCCCTACTCTCACAAAGCTTATATTTCAGTAGAGAAGAGACAAATAATAAACATAATAAATAAAATATATAAAGCATGTTAAATAGTAAGTACTGTGGCTAATGTAAAGCAGGAAAGGGGGAAAGGGAGTGCTGGAGGTGGGAGAATTCAAATTCCAAAGAGTGACGAGGGAGGGTCTTGCTGAGAAGACGACAGGAAGAGTGATGAGGTGGCCGTGTGGATTAGGGAAGAGTATTCTAAGTAGAGGGAACTACACTTTGGACATTTATTCTTTATGTTGATGAAATGTTACCTTTTATAATGGTGTTTCCTTTTTATAGTTGAAGCTTGGGTCAGAACCCTCAATCTGAAGCTTCAGGGCTTGTTTAAGGCTTAATTCCGTCTCCGAGGAAGGATATCCTTCCAGCACTTCCTGATGCCCTCTATCCTGTACTGTTCGTGGGACTGAAACCCTACCAAGAAAAACCTGGTTGCTCTGAAGATGGTAATTGGGATTTGTCATTATTCCGTTTCTCTTCTTCTGTTCCCCACTTTGTTGGTGAATAAGAAACTGCTGTTGCGATCGACCGATTTCTTGCTGAGCTGAAGGTATAATTTTGCACTGCGATTCTGCTGGCATCTGTTTAGATGGTGCACTAGTCCCAGATTTGGCTGTAGGTCCTCTTTTATCAAACTGAGTCATTTCATATTCTAGAACCTTTGGCTGTGAAGAATTATTTTGTTTAGCTTTTTTCCCAGCCGACCCAGATTTGTTGGCATTTTCTGATTTCCCCCCTTTATTTGTTTTAGTTGACTTCAAACTGGGCTTTACTTGACTCCACTCAAACTCACTGCTCGGTGAATGATGGCTCTGTCCCAAGGACTGTGTTGTGGAAGACGGGGAAACAACTGACTGTCGACTTCTGCTGCGCGGCAACGAATGCTGCTGAATTTGTTCTGTAAATGACAAGCTGTGAAAGCTGTCAATTGGCACTGTTTGAGCCGTTGCTGTAGATGAAGTAGTTCTCAAAGATGAATTTTTTGAGCTTTTCAGGGAATTATTTGACAATGACGACTTCTGCCGATCGACTGTCGAGTCTGGAGATTCCGAAGGAGAACTGAATGCGTGAGCTGGCCCATTCGGTAACCCGCGCAGCGAAGGCTGCGCGTCCCCTCCACCAGTACTGCCAGAGCTATTTGATTTAATTGTTAATGACTGCATTTTTGAAGACACTGACTGTAGAGGCTTTTGCTCCATTGTGTGGACAGGGGATGGAGAACAGCCATTCAAACTGGATGCACCATATTTTTCTAATAATTTAATTATTTGAGAATGTCCATTTTTGGCTGCAACACGCATAGCAGTGCGTCCAAATTGATCAGCATGGTTTGGATCAGCACCGTGCTCTAATAAAACCTGCACAACGTCAATGTGCCCTTCCTGGGCCGCAATGCAGAGCGCAGTTGCACCTTGATTACAGGTATGGTCCACCATGGCGCCATGCTCGATCAGAAGCTGCACCACTTTTACATGGCCCTGCCAGGCTGCAGACTGCAGAGCAGAGCGCTTTTCATTGTCTGCAGCGTTGACGTCAGCATGGTAGGTGATCAGAACCTGCACCATTTCCAAATGGCCTTGCCAGCAGGAAACATGAAGTGCTGTCCTTCCTTCAGCATCACTTGCTTCTACATTTGCACCATTTTCTAAAAAATATTCAGCCATTGTAAGTTGGTTTTCTAAGGCCAAAATATAAAGAGTAGGCCTACCATCAGCATCTTTGTAGTTCACATCAGCTCCGTGGCTAAAAAGTAATTCAACAATGTCCCTGTGTCCTTCTAATGCAGCAACCCGCAGTGCATTTCTTCCATCATAACCTCTGTGATCAATGTTGGATTTGTTTTCCAATAATACTTGAACACAATCATAATGACCCTCTTGCGAAGCTAATATGAAAGGTATCCGCCCATCATTATCGATTTCATTTGTTCTAGCACCTTGTTCAATAAGTGCTTCACATATTAATCTGTGACCTTCAAAAGCTGCCATGTGCAAAGGTGTCCATCCAGCATCATCCCTGTGATTTTCATCTAACCCCCTATCCAGTAGAGTACGTACAACTTCAACATTTCCTTGGGCTGAAGCTATGCTGAGGACTGTCCTCCCTTCACTGTCAATGCTGTCCACAGCTGCACCCCAAAACAGAAGTGTGTTTACAACCGAAGCATGACCCATAGAAGCTGCTGCTAACAAGGGTGTACGACCATTGTTATCTGTGTGGTCGACATCTGCTCCCCCCTCTAGAAGCAAGTCAACCACATCGACGTGTCCTTCATAGGCAGCCACCAGCAGTGGAGTCATGCCATCTTTATCACAATGATCCACTTCAGCACCTCGATCGATTAAAAGGCTAACAACCGATGCATGTCCTTTGCTTGCAGGAACACAAAGTGCAGCCACAGAGAGTGCAGTCCTGCCATCGACGTCCTCGTGATTCACTTCTGCTCCGTGGTCCAGGAGGTGTTCCACGATCTCTCTATGTCCCATGTAGGCTGCTGCTATCAAGGCAGTTCGACCTTCATTATCAGCTTTGTTGACTTCAGCACCATGTTGTAGCAAGTTAAGTACAATATCCTCATGTCCTCCCCAGGCTGCTGCTCTCAAAGCTGTTCGGCTGTCAGCATCTGCACAGTCCACTTTGACGCCAGCGTACAGTAGCGCAGAAACGACCTCAGTATGGCCACCCCAAGCAGCGGATCTTAATGCTGTCCAGCCATCCTGATCAGTATGATTAATATTTGCTCCACAACCAATCAAACAATTAACCACCTTGGTATGTCCCTGTCTAGCAGCTAGGGTAAGTGGTGTGTGCCCATGAGCATCTTCTATCTCTAAATCTGCTCCCCTAGAGACGAGTAAATTCACCACATCGAGGTTGCCACTGTAAGCAGCATTAGCCAGTAATGTTCTCCCATTTGAATCACACTGATTTACTGATGCTCCATTATCTAGTAACGTCCGGATGGAATCCTCTCTTTCTAAGGCTTGTCGGACTATGCATGATGTGCGATCATCTTCACTGTTGACGTGAGCGCCAGCTTTCACCAACAGCTGTAGCACTTCTTGCTCCTTGGGTATTAGTGTAGACAGGGAGTCTCTGACAGGTGTGCCATTCCATATCATCCACAGAGCTAACTCAGCTGTCTCTAACTGTAAGTTTGAATTAATTAAGTGCAATGCAAATTCTTGTGCTTCCAATGGTGTTAAATTCTTGGCTTGACAGGTATAACTCATAGCCAACATTCGGTGTCCTTCTGCTGCATTACATAAATACTTCTGAGTGCAGTGTTTCACATCCAGAAGCCACTCTGCAAAACTATAGTGAAACAGTATTTTTGTATCTCCTAGTCCATCAACTAGAAGTTTGGAGAGGACATCTAACTTGCGCTGAAAGTCTTCCAAGCTTAATGACATACTTTTGGTCCATACTGCATGATATAATTCCGTTATGGTCAGAGGTCGGCAGGCTGCAAGAATCACATTCAAAATAGGCTGAACCTTTGCAAACTGTTTTCTTACAAAAAGTCTCTGACACAGCCAGAGATACAGACCATTTAGAGTTCCTGGGATGTCACGAATCTCTCTTAACATAATAAAATTTTCTACAACTCCATCGAGAACTCGTTCTAGATAAAGAAAGCATCCGCTGCTCTTAATATGCAGTTGATTTAACATCTCTGCGGTTTCTTTTGTGAGGTGTTGCCGCAAAGCTTCTTCTTGATCTAAGCGATGAAGAATGTACTGCTGAACATCCTTAACGATATATGCCTTCCGAAGGTCATCTAAACTTATTTTTCGAAAACCTAAGGACAAAAAAGTAGATGTCAATTGAAAATGATTACCAAAGTTTCCATATAGTCAAAGAGAATGTCTTCAACATGTGACAAACTGAGAAGCAAACAAATCAATAGTAAGTCAATTAATACTAATAAACCAGTCAATAGATACCTAGAAGTACATGAGTCAGTTTTCTTTTCCTTCTGGAGAAACACACTGATGGCAGATAAACGATTTCATTTTCCTATCCACAAATGGAACTATTTCTTATTCGTATAGTGGCTCAGTGCTCTTCTCAACTTCCATGGTAAGAGATACTAAATGAGCATTAGACATCTTACATACATAGCCAAGCACACTGGGAAGATTTTCTGACCCCCCAAATGATTAGGAAAAAAAGTTGCAGGAGACATAAATAAGGTTTGTTTATTTTTATAAGCTGATCTTTTCCATGTGAAAAATTTACATATTTCTATCCACATAACTGAAGGTACACTAGTCTTAATTATGGAATTGAATATTTGCATACAGTTAGAATATCACTTGTCACTGCCTTTAAATTACATTATTTTACATGTTACCAAATTAAAATAATTAAATCTTAGATTGTCAATAAACAGCTTGAATCTGAAGATGCAACTTGGTCAAATTATGCTAACAAAATTTCAGCACTGTGAAAATAAAGCAACTTAATAAACTTCAAACCAACCTAAAACCATACTAGTTACAGCTATTCAAAACTCACTTTAAGTTCTTTAAAGAAAACCATATCATTTTCCGAAGGGAGATGATATCCTGTTTTATAGACATGGATATATTAGACAACTGTGTAATTCATCTTCCAGAAGAAAAAACTCCTAAGTGAATGAACTCTCTTAAGAGGAATAAATCTAGAAATTCAGCAAAGATTAGTGATGGTCAATTAATACTGAGTAAAATACTCTTACTCAATTGAATAAAACAAATGTATATATCACCTACTATATGCCAGGTACTATGTGAGGAAATGAGACTCTCACTTTGTGGTGAGAAGTCAGTGAGGACCAAGGCAGATCTACATTCTGAAAGACTATTCTAACATCACTAAAGACGAACAGGTGGAGTCAACTCTAGAGGCACAGCCTCTTATAGAGGCTGTGATAAAGTCTACATAAGAATCACTAGGACTTCACTAGTGGCGCAGTGGCTAAGAATCCGCCTGCTGATGCAGGGGACACGGGTTTGAGCCCTGGTCCGGGAAGATCCCACATGTCGTGGAGCAACTAAGCCCGTGCGCCACAACTACTGAGCCTGCGCTCTAGAGCCCATGTGCCACAACTACTGAAGCCCGCACGCCTAGAGCCCGTGCTCCACAACAAGAGAAGCCACCGCAATGAGAAGCCCACGCACTGCAATGAAGAGTAGCTCCCGCTCACCACAACTAGAGAAAGCCCACACGCAGCAACAAAGACCCAATGCAGACAAAAAAATAATTAATTAATTTTTTAAAAAAGGGGTGGTGGTGGTGGGATGAATTGGGAGATTGGGACTGACAATATATACACTAATATGTATAAAACAGATAACTAATAAGAACCTGCTGTATAAAAACATAATAATAAAATAAAATTCAAAAAACAAAAAAGAATCACTGAAAACCTCAACAACCAAAGCAGAAGCAGCAACAGATAAAAATAAAAGTTGGAGCTGGAAATTACTAATAAGAGCTAGATTGCATAGAGCTTAGTAAGTGTGGAGAAGGAAAGAGAACAGGAGTCAAAGTTGGCATTCATTTGTGGTGTGGCCAAAAGCATGGAAAAAGAGACCACTAAAGGACAAATAACAGGTTTGGAGAGAAAGTTGAAAAATTCAGTTTTGTGACACTAATCTTGAATTACTTAGATGAAATGGACAAATTTATTGAGAAACACAACCTACCAGGAATGACACATGAAGAAATAACAAATTTGCATACCTCTAAATCTATATAAAATGGAATCTGTAATTATATATATTTACATACATTCAATTGATTGATTAAACATATAACTGATTAGTCTCAACAGAGTTAATTTCAAATGATAAATTTTAATTACGAAAAAAGACACTCCTGATCTGAAGAATTTAAAACATGCCTAGAAGTGTACAACATTCTACATTTATCAGCGATATGAGATAACTTGCCTCCAAACCTTTTTTGTGTGTTCATTTGCTTTTGACTTTATAAATTCATTAAAACAATTTTAAGCTGGAAAACACCTCGCATGTTGCTAATAAAAAGGATTTTTAAAAATGATAACTACCACCTTACATTGTACAGTGTTTTAAAGTTTCCGAAGTGATCTTGTAGATAATGATTGGCATGAAAGATCATATTGCCTATTATGAATAAATATCTGTAATTTAAACCTACATAACTAAGATATCATGATTGAAACTTGAGGTAATTAAGACAGAATCTAGGCTAACCCTCCACAGTAACAGGTTTGGTTCTTGGTTTGGTTCTGAAAGAAATATAAGAGATCAACATTTATTGAGAGTCAATTATTTTTAAAGCAGCACTTCCAGTACTTATCATACATAACACTTCTTCTTATGTCAAGCCTGTGAGATAAGTTGCACCTGACAATTCTAATTTGGAATGCATACATCTCAATTCAAAATCCATATATTTCATTAAAACAACAGTAGAAAGCAGAAACATGCAGGACATAAGGAACGCTGAAAAATTTTTTTAATAAGTGAAAAAAATGCTATGTTCATGGACAGAAGGAAAGCATATTTTAAATGTCAAACTTTTCCTAAAATTTAACCAAATGTAATAATTTTGTTCACATCATTAGTAGTTATAATTTTTAAAAAGCTGTTCAAGTCAATCTAGTGGAATAAAAGTAAAAACACATATTTTAGAATAATATTGATGGCAAGGATGACTGGGAAGTAACCGTACAAGAAAATTTAAAATATTAAACCAATGTGACAGTTGCATAAAAACGCCAACAGACAGTTTAGAAGAGCAGACAGATGGTTTAGAAATACATCAATAACACACACACACACACATACATGCACATATGCTTACACTTAAGATAAAAGAAGCACTGACAACTAGTGGTACAGGGAGTTAATAAACAGTGCTGAGAAGATCTGTGATTTGATAAAGTATCCAGATAAGAGTCTTATTTCACACCATTCGGTAGAATACATACTATAAGGATAAAAAATCACTAAATGTAAAAATAAGAATATACAATAGTAAAGGACAATACATTAGAGTGAATATAAGGGACTTCAAAAGAATTACTACAGTTTTAAAAAGCTGAAGAAAATAGCTGCAAAGAATAAAAAAATATGAAATAAAAGCCCTCTTAATAATCAATACGAATATCACTAACTTCCTGGAGGAAACCTAGGTAAAGGTGAGAAAGTACTAACTCAAAGGAAAAAAAAGAGACAAATCGATAAATTAAGCATAAAGGGGAAGAATTCAATAGTAAATAAGTATAAATAAAAATGAGATACTATTTTTCACACACTAAATCTGCAAATATGAAAATATATAATTCAATACTGGTGGAAGTTCCGAGAAACCAACACTCTCCGGTAGAAATATATGACATATATCTTTCTGGAAAGCAACTTGAAAATATGTATTCATAACTTTAGTAATATTCTTCAACGTTTACTACCAAATTCCAAACCTATCATCAACAGAGATGTGATCTGATGCTTATTACAGCTCAGCATTTTTAATAAGGAGTATGGTAAGAGAACAAGACCATATTCAGTTCCTCCTTATTCCTTCTTGGTTCACTGCTTTCTCCAAGACCTAGTTCAAAGAAACACAAATTCATTTCTTTGCTTTGTTCCAAGCTCTGATCTAGATGTTGAGGAGATACAGTGGTGGACAAGACAAGCAAATTTCCTGTTCTTATGGAGGCTGTATCTTAGCGGAAGAGACACCCAAGTAAGAAAACAAATGTAAAATGTAAACAATTTTAAACAGTAATAAGACATAGGAAGAAAAATGTGTGACTAAGTAGTTGAGGTGGCAAAAATAGAAATCGGATAGAAGAATATGGAGAAGCCTGCAGGAGACTGGTATTTGAGAAGAGATCGAAATGTTAAGATAGTAAGAAGTTCAGGAGAAGGTCATTCCCGTCAGAGGGAACGTCAAACGCAAGCCCCTAAGGCAGAAAAATGCAGATCTGAAAATAACAAACGTGAACTGACAGAAATATAGAGAAAGGGGAAATCTCATGTGTTGCCGGCAGGAGCATAAATTATTTCAAGCACACCAGATAGCAATTTGGCAAAATTAACTAAAGCTCAAAACGTACACACTCTAGTAATTCTGTCTGGGTTTGTAATGTAAACCTTTAGCACACGTGCTCAAGACGTGTTTGAACACGTTCATGAAGCATTTTTTGTAATAATGAAAAACTGAAATAATTAAATGTCCATGAATAGGATAATGGAAAAATTGGAGATTTATTCATGGGAAGGAATAATATACAGCAGTTAAAACCAATGAACTGGGTTTATAAGTAGTAATAGGAATAGGGCTCAAAAACAATGCTATCAAACAAAAGGATATAGTGATAATAATAATAATAGCAGCAATACACTTATGAAGCACTTATTATGTACTAGGCATTGTTCTAAGTGCTTCACATGTAATTTGTCATTTAGACTCACAAACACTCTGTGGGGAAAGTAATAGGAATGTATAATCCTCATTTTATAGATAAGGGCACTGAGGCACAGGTCATGTTGGTAAGCTGCATAAGGTCACATAGCCAGTAAATGGGAATAGCTAGGATGGTGTATGCAGTGTTTCATTTATGTGAACTATAAAAATATACAGAATACAAATATGAGTTGAAAGGACAGAAAATAAACTAATAATACTGGTCGTCTCAAATGAGGAAGGGAAAGAAATGGAATGCCATAGACCAAAAGGGGATTTAACTTTATCTGGACCTGACATACTAAGAGCTACATTAAGTATTAGCTGTTATCCTGTTAATCCCCCAACTTTTATCAACTAGATTTTCAGTAACAACAGAACAGAATAGTATAACGGAAATCAAATCAAAAGTGCTGTTATTAGTAGCAAGGGAATCTAAAAGAGGGAATAAATCTGGTTAAAGGAAACCATTTTAACTAATTAGTAGGGTTTCACCATTCTGTAAAATGTATAGAACTATTTACAAGTGATATGGCTGATTAACCAATAACTTAATTATCTTTCCAATTACACTATAAATCCTGTGAGTGGTCCTTGTTTTATGCTCCTTTTACTTCCCATAGCACAAAGAAAAAAAGGGCTTTACATAATCTAATAGGAGAAACCACAACTTTATTGTGGTAGTAAAAAAGTAGAGTCGGGAAACAAGAAAAGTAAAGGAAGAAAAAAACCTGATCAGGTACTTCTATACATTGTATAGATTGTTTTCTCACACATCAGAAAAGGGTTAAAAAAAGGATCTACTTCAAGAGGTATCTGAATTGCTGTTGACTCTGTCTCTCCTCTTAAACCAGGAAAAACGTCTTAGAGAAACTGCCACTGATTTTTAATACGCATATTCACTACTCTCAGTCTCGTTAGAAGAAACATCATAAGCTGATCAGGACACATCAGCATAAAAATTGCAGCCCTACAGATATAAAGCAGCTGATATGGCATGAAATACTCGTAACCTTTACTAAAGATGCTAGATAAAGAATCTTGAAAAAAAAAGGTTCTATTAAATGATCTTAAAATATTCTATGGCTTGTTTTTAATACAACTTTTAAAAAGTACAGTTGAAAACAGCTGATAGAACAGATAGAACAGCTGACAGAATAGCAGAAGCAATGACCAGATTTTCAACTGAGTACTCTCCTCTAAAAAACACATGCATTATTTAGTTCATCAATGAAAAACATTTGAAGATGGCAGGAATTACGCTTACCGGTAAACATTTTAGTAACAGCTTTGCTCTGTTTTCGGGCAGAACAGAGAAGTAATAGCCATGGTGGAAAGAACTCATGGTGACCAGCTAAAAGCTCTGCCACAGTCCCAGATAAGCTGGTAGACGTCTGTTCACCTTCCATAACATTACACCCTTCATCCACTGAATCCACAAGCAGATAGAGGCTTTGCTGGGGAGGCTTCATTCCCAAAAGAGGGAGCAGGACACACCTGTGAAACACATCCATATGAGCATTTTGAATGTTACTGGCTATGATATTAAGGTTTATTATCCAAACACTAGAATTACAGGTTATAAATACTGTTTTAAGAAAAAAATTAATGTTTTAGAATAAAACTATTGTACAAGTTTCAATTCCTTACTTTAATGAGAATACTGGTCCTAAATAGTTCACATTTCCAAGAACAACAACATTTTCCACAATAAAGTGTGTGTGTGTGTGTGTGTGTATTATTGATTCAGCATTCTTAAGAAGGGCAGTAGGAACCTGAAACAAGATTTCACTATTCCTTTCCTGAAAATTTTATCAATAATAAAAGCTTGAATTGTTTATCACAAAGCTAAAATGTATTGGAAAGGAAAAAGAAACTGGGGATCACTTCAGTAATAGAAAAGATATCAAGAGTTCTCTAGAATTTAGAAGATTTTATCATCATGTCTCTCACAAAATGACTGCACTTCATCTAGTTTGTCATACACAAGTTTTACTTTAAAAGACTTTTCAAAGATAAACTACAGTCTAGATTCCATTTGATGTATGTTCAAATTTCAATGTAAAGGATAAATTATTAGGTTTAATCCCAACACATTTCCTACTGAGATAATTTATACTGAAGTTGAATACAATTTTTCATAACTGAAACAATACTCATTCATTTTCAACAAATACTTACATGAGCATTCCATATGCTGAATGAGGTACTGAAAGATACAACAGTGAAGAGGACAGAATCCGTCTAATCATGAACACCAGAAACGTACAGATAATCCTTTCTACAACTCTCTTCTTAATCTTTCAATCCTGATAGCAACCAAGATCCAATGTATCACTAAGTCCTGTCAATGCTTCTTTATAAAAGTCTTCAAACCCACCCTGGTCTGTATCACCACCCGACTCCCAAACTGCCGTCATCTCATTCACCCAGGAACCACACTAATCTACGTGCCTCCAGCCACTCCCTCCAGAGCTCCTACTGCAGCATATCAAACTTTTCACAATGTTCCTCCAGCCATACTAGCTTTTTCCATGACTTTTACTAGATACAATTACACAAGGGCCTTTTGCTTTGCGGTCTCCTCTGCCTGGTCTGTGCTTCCCTTCTCTCTTCATGTAATTAACTCCTCCTTGGTCTTCAATGGTAAGCTTGAGAGTCACTTTCTCAAAACCAAGACCCTATAATATGCTTTCACAACATCAAGTATTTCTCTTTCACAGCATTATCAAGTTTGTAATGTTAAACTTACTCGATGTCATTAATTCTTATTTCTCTCTTTAGAGGTTAAGCATCAAAAGAACGGGGACTATGTCAGTCTCGCTCATGAGTATAACCTCAGAACCTAGCAGTGCTGTACCCATAGGAGATCCTAAGTAAAGACTTCACACTGTTGTAGCCTATACTGGAAAACAAATAACTTCAATGTAGGCTGCTCAGTGCTACCAAAAAAAGCAGTAAAATTACTAACACAGTGGATAAGAAATGATCAACTCAAGGGAAGTAGCTAAGAAAGGAAGAAAATGTCAGAGAAACATTCAAATATTAGGTGCTCAAGATGAAGTAAGTTTTGAAGGATCAATTAAAATTCTCCAGGAATAGTAATAAATTTGCAATAAATTTTACAATAAAGGGAAGGCAGGGCTATCCTGGCAGAAGGAATGTTATAAATTTAGGAAAATGTCCTTTATTGTACCTTATGTATATAGTTCCTCTACTATGAGAACAAAGAAGGCTGACGTAAAACCAGTGTTATATATTTACCTACGTATACAGTACATATATACACATACAGTATATATATATTTCTATATATAGTACATATAAAATATACTATCATAATATACTATAGTAATATCCTATAATCAGTGCCACTTGAGAGAGACCATAACCTTAACTACTTTTTTAAAAAAAATTTATTAATTTTATTAATTTATTTATTTTTGGCTGTGCTGGGTCTTCGTTGCTGCGTGGGTTTTCTCTAGTTGCGGCAAGTGGGGGCTACTCTTCGTTGCGGTGCACGGGTTTCTCATTGCAGTGGCTTCTCTTGTGGAGCACGGACTCTAGGCGTGCAGGCTTCAGTAGTTGTGGCATGTGGGCTCAGTGGTTGTGGCTCATGGGCTCTAGAGCACAGGCTCAGTAGTTGTGGTGCACGGGCTTAGTTGCTCCACAGCATGTGGGATCTTCCCAGACCAGGGCTCGAACCCGTGTCCCCTACATTGGCAGGCAGATTCTTAACCACTGCACCACCAGGGGGGAGCCCCCACCTAACCTGTTTTTGATCAGGACAGGGTAAGGGGAGAGGTCAGCAAAGTTAGGAGAGGAGCTTAGTCAGGAGAAAGTTCAAGAGTAAGGCAACAGACAAAGGAAAAAAAAAATCTAGTTAAGGCAATAGGACACGCACAGGCTGGGGGAAGAGAAGGACCAGTGAAAAACATACTGAAGAAAATTACTGAAAGAGTAAATGCTGGGACTTACAAAGTATTTTGAAATGTGAACTCTGACCTAAGCGTACTAAGGAGCCAGTGAAGTACTTTAAGCACAGAACTGATATGTTTATATCTGTGTTTAGAACGATAACTGGCTACAGTTGAAGAAAAGCCTGAAACAGAGTAAGTCTAGAAGGAAAGAGTGCGATAGGAGGCCACTGCTCAGAATTTAAGGGAAAAAAAAGAAAAAACAATCTCCATCCTGAACTACTGTCACCAAGGCCATCACTGCTAACTTTAATTCACTGCTTTATTGCATTTAAGTACTTCACATCTGCATCAACTCACTTGATTCTCACATTAAGTCTTTAAGATGGGTACTACTGTAATACCCATTTCCAGATGAGGAAAACAAGGCACACAAGGAGAAGTCACTTATCCAAAGCTCAAGGAAGGGACTGAAGTTCAGGGTCTGGCTCTAGAACCTACACAAGGGTAGACCATTCAGCCTGGTTTGCCTAGGACTTTACCAGTTCTAAGTGCTGAGAACCAGCCATTCCTCCTCCCTGTCCATGCCCCCTACGCCCCACTCCTGGGCAAACCAGGATGGTCAGTCACCCCCTAGTCTACACTCTTACCCACGACGGTCTACTGTCTATCTAAAACCAATGTTATAAATAAGGTAGTAAGCAGCAAGGTCAGAATGAAGTAGACAGATCTGAGGGAAATTTGGTCGGTGAAATTGATAGGATTTGATGATTATTCCCCGTCTTTTGCTTACTCCAGGTTATGTGTTCTTCTTTTCCTAGTTCCTTATAATACAAACTGAAATAATTGTTTCATACTTCTAATATAATCCTTTAATGTCATGAATTTCCCTCAAGTATTTTCACTATCATCCAATTCAAAATAATTTCCCTTTGATTTCTTCTTTGAAACAGGTTACTGAGAAGTGAGTGGTATAGTTTTTAAATATTTGGGGACCTCCCACCAGGTATTTTATGTTCCTGTGTTACCATTATTTAAATTCAATTGTGATCAGATAACATACTTTGTATAACTTGCACACCTTTAAATTTATTAAGCATTGTTCTATGGTCCAGAATGTCTAACTTAGTAAACGTGTAAGCATTTGAAAAGACTGTGTGTGCTATTGTTGGATGGACTGTTCTTTAAATGTCCATTAGGTCAAGTGGTGATAGGGTTGTTCAATTGTTCTATATACAACTGACCCTTGAGCAACCTGGGGGTTAGGGGCACCGAGCCCCTGTGCAGTTAAAAATCAGCATACTGCTTAGAGAGGGTGTGGAGAAAAGGGAGCCCTCTTGCACTGTTGGTGGGAATGTAAATTGATACAGCCACTATGGAGAACAGTATGGAGGTTCCTTAAAAAACTAAAAATAGAATTACCATAAGATCCAGCAATCCCACTACTGGGCATATACCCTGAGAAAACCGTAATTCAAAAAGACACATGCACCCCAATGTTCATTGCAGCACTATTTACAATAGCCAGGTCATGGAAGCCACCTAAATGCCCATCAACAGACAAATGGATGAAGAAGATGTGACACATATACAACGGAATATTACTCAGCCATAAAAAGGAACGAAACTGGGTCATTTGTAGAGATGTGGATGGATCTAGAGACTGTCATACAGAGTGAAGTAAGTCAGAAAGAGAAAAATATCATATATTAACAAATGTATGTGGAACCTAGAAAAATGGTACAGATGAACCAGTTTGCAGGGCAGAAATAGAGACACAGATGTAGAGAACAAACGTATGGATACCAAGGGGGGAAAGTGGTGGGGAGTGGGGGTGGTGGTGTGATGAATTGGGCAATTGGGATTGACATATATACACTAATATGTATAAAATGGATAACTAATAAGAACCTGCTGTATAAAAAAATAAATATAATAAAATTCAAAAAAAAAATCAGCATACTGCTATCTCTGCCTCAAAAACAAAGGAACCCAAGGGCAGTAAGCTAAAACAGTCAGGTATATATTTTTTCATTTTTTTAAAATTAAGCTATATGTCTCTTTATGTATATTTGTCTTAGGTAACATATAATTAGATCTTACATTTTTATCTAATCAGGCAAACTGCCATTTATACTAGTGTATTTACCATTTACATTTAATGTGATTCTTCATATGATTCAGGTTAAATTTACTATATTCTTATACATACCATTTTAAAATATACAAGTATATCTGTAGGACATAATACTAGGATTAGAGTTGCTAGGTTAAGGGGCATATCTGTGTGTATCTTCACAGATATTGTCAAAATACCCTCTAGAAATTATATAAACATACCCTCCCAACAGCTGCGTAAGAGTGCCTGTTTCCCTAGCCCCTCCATTACAGCAATTAACATTATTTTCCACAGATATGCAGAAAATGGCATCATTATGCTTTTAGTTGACATTTCCTTATCATGAGGTCAATCTTATTTACAAATGTCTAGGAGTTTTATTTCTTTTCTTTAAACTGTGTCTTCATATCCTTTATCCATTTTCCAAAAGATTAATGTTTCTCTTTTTTGGAGAGTATTAAGAAAATGATTTTGTTGCTAATATTTTCCATCATTTGTTACTTTTCTTTTGACTTTTAAAGGGGTTTTTTTTTTGAAATGTACAATTTCTCTGTTTTTTTACTTTTACATATCAGTCTTTTTTCTTTTATGAATTCTGAGTTTTATATGTTAACACATCAGTCTTTTTTCTTTTATGAATTCTGAGTTTTATATGTTTCATTTCTGAGGGGACTTCCCTACTCTAAAGGTTAAAAAAAACACTTCCTCATGCTTTCTTCAAAAGCTTTGAAAATTTTATTTTTTAATCACATTAGTTTTGACATAAGATGTGAACTAGGTTTCCAATTTTTTTCCCCACGTGGCTCCACAGTTATCCCCAAACTATTTACTAAATTATCTTTCTCTTATTGACTTGATTTGAAATATCTCTCTTTTCACAGACAGAGTAAATCCCCATATATATTTTGGCTAAGTTTCATCTCATTCTGTTGTTTCACCATCTCTTTTCCAAGCACTTATATCTCCGCTTCATGCAACTGTTGAAGTCAGGCAATTGCTCATTAATTACGTTTTCATTTAAGACAATATATTTGGCTACGGTTTTCTTTTTGTTCCGTGGCAATATTTTTCTGGTGAGCATTTCTGGTGCTTTTTTTTGTTTTGTTTTTGTTTTTGGGGGGAGGAAGAGTAAAATGTAGAGCTTTATTATGCCTTCAAACTTAAGTTGTTATTCACTTAAAATAGACTGTTAAAAATATAAGATTTTTTTTTTACTAGATCTTTATTGAGTATAGTTGCTTCACAATACTGTGTTAGTTTCTGTTGCACAGCAAAGCAAATCAGCCATGTGCATACATGTGTCGCCATATCCCCTCCCTCCCATTCTCCCTATCCCACCCCCCTAGGTCATCGCAAAGCACCGAGCCAATTTCCACTAGCCAACTATTTTACATTCTGTAGTGTATATATGTCGATGCTATTCTCACTTCACCCCAGTTTCGCCCTCCCATCCCACATCCTCAAGTCCATTCTCTATGTCTACCTCTTTATTCCTGCCCTGCAACTAGGTTCATCAGTACCATGTTTTTTTTAATTCCATATGTATGTGTTAGCATATGGTATTTGCTTTTCTCTTTCTGACTTACTTCACTCTGTATGACAGACTCTAGGTCCATCTACCTCATTACAAATAACTCAATTTCATTTCTTTTTATGGCTGAGTAACATTCCATCGTATATATGTGCCTTCTTTATCCATTACCAAAACCAGAAAAAGATGTCACAAAAAAAGAAAATTATAGACCAATATCACTGATGAACATAGATGCAAAAATCCTGAACAAAACATCAGCAAACAGAAGCCAACAGCACATTAAAAGGATCATACACCATGATAAAGTGGGGTTTATCCCAGGGATGCAAGGATTCTTCAATATATGCAAATCAATCAATGTGATACACCATATTAACAAATTGAAGAATAAAAACCACATGATCGTCTCAATAGATGCAGAAAAAGCTTTTGACACAATTCAACACCCATTTATGATAAAAACTCTCCAGAAAACGGGCAATAGAGGGAACTACCTCAACATAATAAAGGCCATGTACGAAAAACCCACAGCCAACATCGTCCTCAATGGTGAAAAACTAAAAGCATTTCCTCTAAGATCAGAAACAAGACAAGGATGTCCACTCTCACCACTCTTATTCAACATAGTTTTGGAAGTCCTAGTCTGGTGCTGTTTTTTAGACCCCTTCTCCCTACTGGTTTTGAGATATATTTTTACATATCTTGTGACAGCTCTTCAGTAAGATAACTTCTTTCTGGATCAGCAATTGCAGGTTAGTGTGTCCAGTGTCCAGGCTTCTAAGAATCTCCTTATGACTCAGAGTCATGGGCATGAACAACTTCTTTGAGCTTCTACTTCTCCCCAACCAATTAAGCTGAGAAGCTGTGGGGATGTACACAAGGCCTTTCTCACCACAGCCCCCTCGCCATTACCCCCAGATGTCTGACTCCTGCACAGAGCTCATCTGTGAGACTCATTCTTCCCAGCACTTTGTTCTTCCTTTCTGCTTAACTGGGTCCAGGGAAACTTCTAGCATAATCTATAACCTGTCTCCGTGGTTCCAAATGAGGGTCTTTATGCTCTTGATGATGTTCAGGGTATACATTTATTTCAAAGAGTAAATGTTGTGTCAGTTTTGTCTGCATCTCAGTTTGGTATTAACTTCCACATTTATCTTGAGGCTGGGGTTTACAGGTCTCTCATAGTTTCACTTTCTTGCTATTAGACTATTTCCCAGGCCTTAGTCAGTCATGTCAAAACCAGAAGCCAAACTATGGCTTTAAAAATGTTGAGTAATTTTTTCTAGTCTTGACATCACCTCTAAACTCGAAACTGCCTGCTACCATCTCCATGTGCATGTCCTACAGGCGTCTCAAATTTAACATGTTTAAAGAAGCATTCTCTCAATTTACCCCCCAAATAAGTTCCTCCCCACCCATTTTCCCCATGTCAGTTAGTGGTTCCCATCACCCCCCTAGTTTCTTAAGTCAAAATCCTAGGACTAATTCCTGAGTCCTCCCTTTTATTCCAGCCACTGTCCGCCTCTCAGTCCTAACAGCAAGCTTTCCTCCAGTCAGGGCCTATGTACTTGGTACTCCCTCTGCCTAGAAAGCTCCCCGAGGC
This sequence comes from Neophocaena asiaeorientalis asiaeorientalis, assembly GCF_003031525.2. Lineage (NCBI taxonomy): Eukaryota > Metazoa > Chordata > Mammalia > Artiodactyla > Phocoenidae > Neophocaena > Neophocaena asiaeorientalis. The sequence continues at coordinate 3,538,884 of NW_020173215.1, forward strand.
CGAACTTCTCTTCCTTCAGATTTCAACACAAAGTTTACCCCTGAAGAGGTTTTCCTTGGTCACCGTGTCTTAAATGGCCTTCATCGTGTATTACTGTTCCTCTAACAACTCATCCTGTTTTCTTTGTAGTGTTGATCCCATCCTCAAAGTAATTTATTGCATTATCTCGTGTACCGCTTTCACTGTAAGGCTGGGGTGAAGCTCCTCCACTTCCGTGCTGCCTCCCCCGGGATGGCGCCCGTCCTGTGCACTGCTAGATTCCCAGCACTCAAAACCATTATTTGCACATCACAAACACTCAGTAAAATCTGCTTCATGAATGAACGGTAATTAATAGGAAAACTGCTACTCTGAAACACTAGATAAAAAATTTTCTAGACTCGGAATCCCCATATTCAGTTTCCTTTTATTTATTCCATCAAAAGCACCATATGGGGATGCCTACACCACCAAGTGACACACAGATCCACATCTCTACCAGATTACATTTTATCATTTTATAAATGACAATCCCATCAAAGTAGACACACACAAAGCAAGAGTGCTTTAGAAGTCTAAAACAGATTTTCCTCTGTTTGTGAATATATATGTATATATTATCTTCAAAATGAGATAATGGGATAGTATTAGATGATCACATTCATACAAAGATAACCACCATCTTTAAGACCAGCAGTGTGCCGCAGGATTTTACCTGTGTAGATATATGTTATTAAATGTCTTACATTTCCTAGGTGCATTATTAAAATTCAGGCAATATATATTACATTAATACTTTTATGAATGTAATTTGAAGTCCTTGAGCTAGCTCTCCCCCCATTTTCAATCCTATGTTGAAAATAAGCGCCGGCAGCGTCGTGCTTCTGTAGCTGGCCTTCTGATTTTCAGGCAGAAAGGCAGCTAAAAGACCATTAGGGCAATTCTGAAATGAAATCCATTTTTTTTTTAATACAGTGAATTTACTTACTGCCTCTTTCTCAAGAGGCTAATTAACTTTTAAAAGCTCCTACAAGTATTGTAAGGAGTATACTATTAGACAGATACTATACGTACAATAGTTTCTTAAGGTCTTCACTGTTGAACATTGAGTTTCATCTCATTCTCTGGCTCACTCCCTCAGGAGCAGAGAACTAGTTAAGAGCCTCCCTCCCAGTCTTACAACAAAATAAGCCAGGCAAACTGCAAGTTCAAGACTTTTCATGAACCTACGAGATTGCTTAGGTCACAGGGCAACCCACTAGCCCATAATCTAAGGTGACACAGACATCTGCAGGCAGACACAGAACGCAAGCACTTACTTGCCTGGGGCAGATGCTCCTGGACACTGGAAAACAAACTGAATAAAAAATAGGCAAAAGACCTGAACAGACACCTCACCAAAGAAGCTACAGATAGCAGGTAAGCGGATGAAAAGAAGTTCAACATCATATGTCATTAGCGAATTGCAAATTAAGACAAGCTGAGACATATAAGTTAGAATGGCCAAAATCCAAGCGCTGACAACACCAAAAACTGGCAAGGATGTGGAGCAACAGGAACTCTCATTCGTTGCTGGTGGGAATGCAAAATGGTACATAGCAAGTTTGGAAGACAGTTTGGCAGTTTCATAGAAAACTAAACATACTCTTCCCATACAAAACAGCAATTGTGTCCCTGGTATTTACCTAAATGAACTGAAAAAGTATGTCCATGCAAACACCTGCACACATGGTGTATATAACAGCTTTATTCATAACTGCCAAACTTCGGAAGCAACCAAGATGTCCTTCAGTAGGTGAATGTTAATAAACTATGGTACATCTATCAGGCCATGAAAAGACATGGAGGAATCAAATGTATATTACCCAGTGAAAAAAGCCAATATGAAAAGGCTACATACTGTATGATTCTGACTGTCAAACATTCTTAAGGCAAAACTATGGAAATGGTGACAAGATCAGTGGTTGCCCAAGGCTACGAGGAGGGAGTGATGAATAGGCAGAGCATAGAGGATTTTTAGGGCAGTAAAACTACTGTGTATGATACAATAATGGTGGATACATTTATTATATATTTCTTAAAACCCATAGGATGTACAACACCAAGAGAGAACACTAATGTCAACTATGGACTTTGGGTGTTAATGATATGTCAATGCAGGTTCATCAGTTATAACAAATGCACCACTGCGATGCAGGATGTCGATAGTGGAGGAGGCTGTGTGTGTGCAGGGATGGGAATAAATGGAAACTCTCTACACGTTCCCCTTAAAAGCAGTGAACCTAAAAAAATAAAGTCTGTAAATTTAAAAAAATAGTATGGTATTTGCAAAAGACAGACACATCAAAGTCTAGAAACAGACCAGTATAAATACAGGAAGCTGATTTTTCACAAAGTTGCAAAGGGAATTCAATTGAGAAAGGAAAGTTTTTTCTACCAAAAAAAAAATTATACATAATATTACCAGATTACCCACTTTGAATTCTGCCGTCTAAAATCTCACTACTATCTGGTGAAATTTAGCATCAAAATATTATACATTTGAAGTTTACCTAGAAGGGTAATCCTAAATACCTAGCACTTTCCAAAACCATCTGGAAGTACAATGCTGACATACTGGCCCGTCATTTTATTAATGAAATGATTAAATTCTTTCAAAAGGCTATGCTTTAAAATAAATGTTTTTTAAAAAGACGAGAAGTAGAAAAACTAAATCACTAATAATTCTTACTTAATATATCTTGTCTTAGGAAAACAAACACAGGTTTTACTTTTCTCTTTTTCTCCCATTTCATTAAGATATATATTGACATATTACATTGTATAAGTTTAAGGTATACAACACATATATGTACATATTGTAAAATGTCACCACAATAAGCTTAGTTAATATCCATCATCTCACAGTTAATAATTTTTTTTTCCAACTTTTAAGATCTAGTCACCTAGCACCTTTCAAATATACAATACAGTACCGCTAACTATAGTTGCCATGCTGTACATTACACCTCTTATAACTGTACCTTTTGACCACCTTCACCTAATGCCCCCACCTCCTAACCCCTATCTCTGGGAACTGCAAAGCTGATCTCCATTTCAATGAGTTGGGTTTTTTAGATTCCAAACACAAGTGAAATCATACAGCATTTGTCTCTATGTCTGACTTATTTCACTCAGCATTATGCCCTCAAGATCCATCCATGCTGCCAGAAATGGCAGAATTTCCTTCTTTTACTATGGCTGAATTATGTGTATATATGCATATCAAAATTTCTTTATCAATTTATCTAAGTCAGTGGACACTTAGGTTGTTTCCCTATTTTCCTTCCTTAGGAATGAAAATACCCTCCAGTAAATTAAAGCATGTGAAAATGTGGAACAGGGTATAAGATACCTCAAACCAGTTAGGGATCAAATTTATATACTCAATAAAAAAAATCTAATAAGTACAATTGATAATTAAAGTCAGGTCAGGAGCTTGGCCAAAATGTAGGGTAAAATTTCCCTCTAAACTTTGACCAAGATATTGTTGTAACTTCATGCTTTTATGCACTGTTTCCCCTTTGCTAAAATATAGCAGGGAATGATGGAATATAAAAACAAAATGAAATAAGAAAAACATAACCAGAGTCAAAAATAAAATAAACATTTCAAAGTATCAGAAACAGAAAAGAAGCATAATGCTGTGAGTGAACCGAAAACTTCAGCTTGTCAAACTTGTCTGCAATGGCAGCCTGGGGATTAGATGGTGGAAGTAAAAGGGGCAAGGTAGTAGTCCTGCCTCTACTAATAGGACTCAGGCTCACTGTATGAAACCAGGGGCTGGAACAGGAGCTTTCCTTATTACTAATGAAAGAAGGAAACAAAAAGCACAGACTACTGCCTAGGGCTATGGCTTTTAAGAAGCAGCAGGGAGGGCAAAAAATCAGCCTCTTTGGAGACAGGAACTGAACCTAAAATGATCATGGGTCAGTGACTAAATCTACAAAATCACTTGTATCGGCTTGGAGTGCGAGCTTCGTATCTCAATTATTGGCCCTCATCCTAGACGGCACTGAGGGTGGGGAGTGGTGGAGGCAATCGGCAATCAGAGCAAGGAGAGCAGAGGTAGAAGTGGTGAACCAAACAGGAGAGTGAAAAAAAAAAATTACAAAATTTATAGTGCTCAGAGAGAAAGCAGCAAACTCAACAATCAGAATACGTGTTCATGTCCAAATGAAAGTAACTTATAAAACTGCCAAAGAACGTAAAGAAAATGTAGTTGTGATATTCAGATAAATAAAGGAGGGAATAAAATCCAATTTTTAAAAAAGGAATTACTTAACAAGCAAAGCCACAAATCAAATAAAACAGGAGAGAACCAGAGAAATCTTCCTCATAGGGACTTCCACTGCCAGATAAAATGCAGTAGGTGGCAGCAGCCCAAAACTCCCGCTGCAATAGCTAGAAAAAAAATGTTATCCGTTACAAAATTTACATTTTTAAAGATACGAGAAAGCTGTTGAAGCAAGAGAACAAAATGAATTAGAACTCCAGAGGATGGGAGTTGATCCAAAATGAGCAAAACAAAAACAAAAAACCAAACCACCTGCTGCTTTCTCCTCAGGGGTCATTTGCTGATTTGAGGCATACGGTGATTTTAAGTATGGACTGAGAATCAGGCTTGGGCCACCCTGAGGGACTCTACCAGAGGAATAAAATCAGCACAACTTTCAGAGGTCAGCTATGTCTTTTTCAGAGAAAGTGCAAACCTGAGGTGTCCCTAACAAGAGGCTGATTTTCTCCAAGGTACATTTGCTAAATTCTGGGTTGTATTTAAAAAGCTAGGGAACTAGGATGAGTGTGTCTAAAAGCCAACATGAAATCTCCCATAGTCTGCATGTTGAAGACAAAATTCTGCTAATGGGAGGGTACTTGCTTTAAACACAAAACCCATCCCCTTCAAGACACTTGTTAGAATTTGAAGGTATAAAGGGCAGGAAGTCAAAGGACTAAATAAATATTTCTTGGGGAAGAACTGAATTATCAAGTCCTTTTGGAACTCTCAATCAAAAGCTTAGAAGGTCCACACCAAAATAATAGGAATAAACTAGCAGTCTTACTAAGACTACAAAGGAGCCCCAGCCCACCTCCATCCCTGATTATATCAGCCTCTCACTCTCTCTGCCCAAATGAGAAAAACGAAAACCTTCTCTGATGGAAGATATTATCTGGAGCTCTAGTCATTTAACACACTGTCTAACATACAATCAAAAATTATCAGACAGAAAAAGGGCAGAAATACATGATTGGTAATCTAGAGGAAAGAGACAATAAATACAGACAAATAATCTAGATAATATTGTTAGCATGATATTCATGGATTAGGAGATTCAACACTGAATTAGGAGATATATTCATGGGTTAGGAGATTCAACACTGCAAACAGGTCAATTCCCACAAATTCATCTAAAGACTCAATGCAACCCTAATCAAAATCTCAGCCAGAATATTTGTGCACTCAGTCTCTCATGTGGCCTCCACTATACCCTCAAAAGAGAACAAGAGTGAAAAAACAAATAGTGTGTTATGTGTTAGTATTATTTTAAAAATAACTTTGACCTTGCAGGGGTCTACACCGCACTTGGAGAAACACTAAACCATCTATGCCCCACTTGCCTAGATGATATTTTACACTTCGTTCTTCTCAAACCTCCATGATTTCCTTACTCCCCACATTCACTTGCAACTATTGACCTGGTTTCCTAGATAATAAAAAATTATTTAAATACGTATAAGTAACATTTAATATAAAAATGTGTGCACGCACACACACACACACACACACACACACCCTTCTAGATATATAATTAGAAGAGAACTTCCACAAACTCACTGGAACATCTACTCTCCCAACCCACCTGCACTTTTATCTACATACACTGCCTTCCCTCCTCTAACTATGGATGAACCATCTGTGCTCCTATCCCATCCACTCTAATAACAGATCCTTCCTTATCTTACCTGCTCAATGATTTATTTCCAGCACTTTACCCTTTCTCTCTCAAATCATCAATCTCATCTCTTCTTTATCACCCTCAAACACATATCCTTCTCCAGCTATTATTCAACTTTGCTGCTCCCCTTCTTTACAGCAAAATGCCTCAAAAATTCTGCTGATATTTACTGCCTATTTACTCCTCTCACTTATTCATGATCTTATTATAATCAAGGTTTATTTTCCACTCCACCTATACCCCAAGACCTCCATGTTACTAAAATCAATCCTCAACTCAGCAAATACCTGACTTAGCTTATCACTTCCTCCTCCTAATGACACTGTCTTCACTTTGTCACCTGGCTTTCTGCTCCTTTCATACTAGCTACTTTTTCTTCATACATTCTCAACCTTTGAAGTTGGAGGTACACTAAGGTTCAGATCTTGGATCTTCTCTCTTCTCTATTTACATTCATTCCTTACATAAGCTACTTAATGCTCTTAAATACCACCTATATTCCATTGAAACCAAATTGATATATAGAGACAGCACCTCTCCTTTGAATCTAGCCTTGTAAATCTAATTGCTTACCTACCTTCAGACATCTAATGCTGAACATATGCAAAACGGAACTTCTGACCTCAAACTCCACCTTGCTCCTGTCAGTCTTCTTCTTTTCAGTAAAAGACAACTCCATCTTTACAATTTCTCAAGCCAAGTATCTTAGAACCATCCTTTACTCCTCTGTTTTTCTCATATTCCACCTTTCAATGTGCTATCAGGTCAATCTTAAAAATAATCAGAATACAACACTTCTCACCACCTCTACCGCTTCACCTTAGTCCAAGTACACTGTCTCTCACCTTGACTGCTGCACTGGCCACTTACTGGTTTCCCTGCTTCCACATTTACCACCCCAGTTCTCGACACAGTAGCTAGTGTGATCCTTTAAAATCATGTCATATGATGTTTCACTACTCTGTTTAAAAGACTTAATGGCTTCTAATCTCCTCAAAGTAAAAATGAATGTCCTTACAATGGCCTCCAAGTCGATACATTATGTGGCTCCTCACTACATCTCGACTTGTCTCATATACTCAACTACTTGCTCACTCTGTTCCAGCCACACAGGCTCCCCCTTGCTTCTCTTGGATAATATTAAGCCAACTCCCACCTCAAGACTTTGCACTTGATATATCCTCAGTCTGGATACTTCCTTCAGGATGCCCTAACCTCCCCTACATAAATAGCAACACTCCTCCCCCAACCTACTCAGCGCATCACTCCTACCATCCTAACTCTGCTTTGATTTTCCACGTAGCACTTATTGCGCAGTGATATGCTATGTATTATATACTATCTTCTTAACTTTTTACTTTTCTACTAACCACCCACCCCAACCCTCAAAATGTAAGCTCCATAAACACAGAGGATATTTGCCACTTCTTTTTTACTAATACATCTCAGTATTAAGAATGGCATCTGGCGCATTCCTGGTATCTAATACATATTTGATAAATCAATGAATGAACGAATAAACCAAAGTAAAATAGAGAACTCGGAAATACATGCATGTGTGTGTGTGTGTGTGTGTGTGTGTGTGTGTGTGTATCTCACCGCAGTGGTATTACAAATCAATAGTGAAAGATGAGCCATTCAACAAATGCTGCTAGAATAATCAAGTAGAAAAAAGTTTTTAAATATTAAGACCCAAAAAGGCCAAAGTGTAAAGGAAATCATAAAAAGAAAAGATTGAGGGACTTCCCTGGTGGCGAAGTGGTTAAGAATCCACCTGCCAATGCAGGGGACACGGGTTCGATCCCTGGTCCAGGAAGATCCCACACGCCACGGAGCAACCAAGCCCGTGCGCCACAACTACTGAGCCTGCGCTCGAGAGCCCACGGGCCACAACTACTGAGCCACATGCCACAACTACTGAAGCCGGCGCGCCTAGAGCCCGTGCTCTGCAACAAGAGAAGCCACCACAATGAGAAGCCCATGCACCACAACAAAGAGTAGCCCTCTCTCGCTGCAACTAGAGAAAGCCCACAGGCAGCAGTGAAGACCCAACGCAGCCAAAATAAATAAAATAAATAAATTTATAAATGAATAAATTATTAAAGTTATGAGAACTAAAACAATTTTAAAAAAGAAAAGATTGATATATTTGACTCTATTCTTTTTTGTACATTTCAAAACAAAAATTTCACAAGCAAAATGATGAGCCACAGGATCAAGGATATTTAAAATAAGGTACCGTTTCACATTCACTTTCCAGAACATAAAGAACTCTGACATTATGGCAAGTATTCGTGACCTAGTAGAGTAATGGAAACTCAAATTACACAGTACTACAAGAGGATACACTGATGTAATTTTAAAGGGTAGTTGGTACTATCTCCTCAGAGTTGAAGATGGATATACACACCTTATGATCCAAAATTTCACTTCTAAGTATTCAACCTCGAATCACCCTTCACTATTTTATTCCTAGTATATGTACACCAGAGTACCCAAGAATGTTCGTAACTGTTTTGTAAAGTTGAAAAAGTTGAATACATCTTAAATGAGTATCAACATGACAACAAATGAATTATAGTATAAAGAATGAAATTATATACCATATGGTAAAGTGAATCATGTAGATCCACATATAAAAACTTGGCTAAACATAAAAAAAAATGTTACACAGAAAATGTTGCAGAATAGTGCCAGCAACACAGTACTGTTTATACAGAACAATGGTTTCCACATTGTAGTCTGGGGATCTCTTGGAGTCCCCTATTCAGTGTCATAATAAAACTAAGATGTCATTTGCCTTTTTCATTCTTGTTCTCTCTCAAGGATAAAGTGGAGTTTTCTAGAGACTGCATGCAGAAACAGAACCACGATAATCCAGCTGTCTTTTATTAAGCCTAATATTAAAAAGATTTGCAAAACAATGTAAAACAACGCCACTCTTTAAGTGGTTTTTTTTGGTCTTGGACAGTATAGTTATTCTTTCATTAAAATGTTATTTATGTTTAAAGATTTATTATTAAATATATTAATACATATTTAAATATCAGTTTAAATTTTAAATAAGCAAATATTTATAAATACAACCCACATAAACAAATTCTTTGGTGTGTGCAATAATCTTCAAGAGTATAAAGGGGACCTAGAATAAAAAAGTTTGAGAATTGCTGATGTGGAATCAAAAATGTACAGAACTAGAGCATGTAACAAGTATGTGTATATACACATATCTCTCTCTCTATATATATATATCTCCCTAGATATATATATACATATATATGTGTATATACATATATATCTCCCTATGTATATAAACTGGTCAAACTACATAGGCATAAAAAGTAAACTCACAGGAGGGGTCACCTATGGGGTATGAGTAGATCAGACTTAACGGGATACCTGGGTGGCTTCAAATGTGGATTATTTTTTCTTTAAAACAGAAACAGGAAACCCAGATTTAGAGCAAATATGGCAAAATGAGGAAGTACATGCATCTTTGTTTTTCAATTTTATTAACTTTCCTGTATAACTGAACCTTTGGCGGTAGGAGCAATCTATCATTTCCTCTGTAAATTTATTTTCTACAATTTCTTCCCCTTTAGTACCATTATTTTTTCCCTTTAAATTCCTGTGAAGGTCTCTGTTTGCAAGTTGCTTCTCTCCCTAAGGTAGCAATTTAACAAACATATTAGCTGAGATTTAAGCTACAAAAGTTTTTTCTCCTTTCTAAGTGAATATGAAATTTAAATGACAATGGCTGAAAGAATGATAAGAATTCTACAGATGAAACTATGGATTTATGACCTCATATGATTCACGTCACATAACATAAATCTGATGCTATTAAAAAGATTTTCCACTGATAAAAAAATTTCAATATGAATTGTTGACACTAATGAAATCATCAAAAATACTGATGATACTTTTCATCTATAACTATATAATCTATATGTATAGTATTATTCCACAGGAAAATAGAATATTTCAAAGCTGAATATGGTTGAGCAATACAAATTATCAATGTGACAAAATTATAACGTTTTAAAGTAAAATACAGTTACTCATTAATTCAGGAAATACTTAGTCTCTGCTATATTCTAAGCCCTGGAGATATGAAGTCACAAGATAGACAAGTACTCTGCTCATTCCAGAAGGTAGACAGAAAGTCAAAGTGAAAAAATGCACAAAATAATTTCCAATCATGATAGACACTGAAAATTAAGAAATAAAGAAAACAAAGTGGGATGTTGTGATTTAAGAAAATGACCGGGTGGGGAGACTTGTAAAGATTCAGTGGAGAAGGGAAGATCTCAGAGGAGGTAACATTAAAGCTGGTACACTAAGTGATACCAGAGCAAGTAGCCATACAAAAATCTGTTGGCCAGAATGTGACCTATTTCAGAACAATAATAAGAACAATGTGGATGAAGAACCAATGAACAAGGCTGAAAACAGTACAGGCTGAAGTCAAAGGCTAGGTAAGGGCTAGACCATGTAAAGCTTAGATTTTATTCTGAAGGTAGTGAGAAGCTATCTGCAGGTTTTAAGCAGAGAGTTAACAAGATCTGATTATCCTTAACTGCTTTGTGAAGATAAGAGGGACAACAATAGCAAGAAGACGACCAGTTAGGACACCACTGAAAGGGATAATGGGAGTTGCAGCAATGGAGATGAAGAAAAGTTGAGGTATTTGTTTTATCTTGGAAACAGAACAAAAGTACCTGATGGATTGAGTGTAGGGGGTGAGTGAAATTGAAGAATCAATGAGGACTCCTAGATTTTTGATGAAAATTAACAATTTCCTATTTGAAATGTTATTTCCTTAATTTTTGTATTGTTAGCTATTTCCACAACAGTGATATACCACAACCACCCCAAAACGCAGTGGCTTGAAATAACAATCATTTATACTTCTGTGTCTATGAGTTCGTTGTACTCCAGGCGTGGAGTCAAGCTTCCGGTTGGGTCTGGTTTACTCCACATCTCCCTCATCCTCTTTGGACCAACAAGCTCGCCAGAACATGTTCTTCTGAAGGTAATGAGACACAAAAAGGACAAGCCCAATCACTCACGCACATGTTAAAAGCCTCTGTTTGGGTAATGTCTACTAACATCCCACTGGCCAAAGCAAATCACATGGCTGAGCCGAAATCAAAAGGCAGAGAAGTACGCTTCTCCTCTAGCAGAAGGACTGCAATGTCACATGGCAAAGACCAAGGATACATGGAGAGAAGAAGAACAAAAGCAAATAATTCAATCCACACCAGTGTCTATATATTCAAATCATGAGTCACAACTGTAAAAGGTCACCAGTTTTTGGAATGTTCCAAATCATTTCTCAAGATAACCACAAGTAAGATATAATTAGTTCTCTTAATTAATACCTATTTTTATTAAGTAATTACATGAACATTTTCAAATTCTACTTTATTACCAAAGACTATATTTAGCTACACTACATGTGTTATAGAAAAAAAAATGACATTAGGCATATTTCTGAGATTAAGATAACATGAAAGAAAGAAACTGGTTTGAAATTTAAAACAATTGTATAGTATGGTCAAAGACATCACTAGAACAACTAGACAGTAAAGACAGGCAACCAATCAGAATACACTTCAAAGATTTTTTTTAAGGGAGAAAAATAAGTATTTACTTATTTTACTTTATAAAATCAAACCATTTCATTGTATAGAAGCCATTATACTTTATAGATATTTCCTAAAAAGCAAAACTGCTAAAAGCAAAATTGCTAAAAACAAAGTTAAGGGCTAAAAAACAAACTAAAAAAAAATCTGCAAAATATATAACAAACAAAAGGTCCATATCCTTACTATGTATATCAAGTTCTTACTAAACACTAAGAAAAATAAGACTATTCTTATCCATATCTCTTGTCGACTTTAACATTGTCTCATATGCTTAAAAATATTTCTTGAAAGAATAAATGAGCTTAATGTGTTCTGGTGAAGTTTGGAAACATGATACATACTTTAGATGGAAGAGAACCAAATTATGAAGAGCTTTTAAAGCCAAGCAGAGAAATTTAAATTTGTTGTAGAGGTTATCACAGGCTCAGAGGAATTACCTAAAGAAAGCACTGTTTTACTACGGTTAATTGGCCAACTGTTACCAAAATGAATTACATATAGAGAGGCTAAGGTTAAGTAAAGCACCCAGGAGGTGTTGAACAAAAATTCTAGATTAGGGGAAAAGAATTCAAGAACCATTCCAAGAAAAAGATTAAATACCATAGAATAGAGAAATATAATAGAAAATAATCAAAGAAAACTCTAGAATCTAGCCTGGGCAGTGCTTCTCAAACTTCAATGTGCACAGAATTCACTTAGGAATCTTGTTAAAAGGCAGATTCAGTTCAGTGGATTCAAGATTCTGCATTTATAATAACCTCCCAGGTGGTGCCACTATTGTTGATCTTAAGATCATACTTTTAAGTAGAAAGGGTCTAGGAAATAAGAGTAATTATGGAACAACTTAGATAAGAGAGTCAGTTTTCCCAGACCCCAAGACAACGATCAAGCCTCATATTACATGCTTTCTTATCAGCCTGTGTCCCTCCTTCTTAGCACTTACCAAAGCTCCATTTTTACATTTATTTTTGTGATTGTTTGTTCAATGTACTTCCCCCCACTGAGCTCAGTGTCCTGTTTGGCTCACCACTTTAGTCCTGTTATCTGGACATTAGCACACATCTGGCGCATAGCAGGTGCTGATTATTTGTTTAAGAAATGAATGCGGCTTCCCTGGTGGCGCAGTGGTTAAGAATCTGCCTGCCAATGCAGAGGACACGGGTTCGAGCCCTGATCCAGGAAGATCCCACATGCTGCAGGGCAACTAAGCCCGTGTGCTACAACTACTGAGCCTGTGCTCTAGAGCCTGCAAGGCACAACTACTGAGCCCGCGTGCCACAGCTCCTGAAGCCCACATGCCTAGAGCCCGTGCTCCGTAATAAGAGAAGCCACAGCAACGAGAAGCCCGCGCACCGCAACGAAGAGTAGCCCCCGCTCACTGCAACTAGAGAAAGCCGCGCACAGCAACAAGGAACCAAAGTAGCCGAAAATAAATAAATAAAATAATAAATGAATTTATATATAAAAAAAGAAATGAATGAATGAGTCAACAAAGAGAAATGCTAAAAGAGACGCTGGATTGAACAGAGGAAGGTGACAGACACTCCAGTGAAAAGATATATGTTGATCAGAATGAAGACAAAGGCTGTTGATGTAGATCTGATTGCTATCACATTAGACATGAGCATTGTAAGTAAATAAATGTAAGTAAATAAAATTTACTTACATTTATTTGTAAGTAAATAATTTGTAAGTAAATTTGTAAGTAAATAAAATTACTGAAGGAGTGTATATACAAAGAGAGAAGATCTAAGGAAGCTTTGTTGGACAAACGGCCAGAGAGAACCTAGAGGAAGGGCCACCAAAGAATACAGTCAGACAGGAGATTCTGAATGCAAGAAAGCACAAATAATGAAGAAAGTCCTAACATATATCATCTAAGGCTAAAGATCAACTGAGTAGTGGATTCAGAAGCTATTATGCTTAAACATCTTTCTGTGAACATGTAGACGTAGAAGTCAGATTTTAGTACGCTAAGATAAAATGAGGTGATAGGGAAGAAGTAGTAGTACTTGCATGTACAAATTCAAGATAATATAATAGCAAATTTGGGGGGAGATAAAAATTATAGTGTTTCTCTACTCAGAGAAATAGAAAACATGTTCACGTTTGCAAATGCCCACAGGAGCCAGGCTGGCATATATAAACAAACGAAGTAGTCTTGGGATAGAATAATAGAGAGTGGAGGAGACGGAATCAAATTAGAATGTGTAGGCCCCACATAAAGACAGCAGCTGACACAGTGCCACCAGATTATTGCTTCAAAAAAAATGAAAATCTAATACCGTCAAAATTTCCAATTTTTTTTCAAGAAAACCCCCAAATCTGGATAGATGTGTGAAATTTCCTGAAGTGGATAAAAAATATATTCAACCTATAGGGCACTACTTTACTCTTTCTGATCCAAAATAAAGTCTGAGTTATCAAGAAGTAAATAAAAAAATGGCCAAGCAGAATTAAGAACGTGGCTGATGTTAAACAGTATAAATACGGAGCAATATGTTATGCCACTACAGAACTGATTAAATGTTGAGGACTAGTTCAGCAAATGATAAAGGTACCAGGAACCAAAGGAAGCAGCACTTAGACATGAAGTATAAAAGAGAGAGAAAGGCTAGGGTAAAAGGAAAAGATTTTAGGAAGGGAAAGTGCAAGGGTTTGAATGCATGGAAGTCCATATCAAAGTCAAAATAACATAAGAGCTGGAAGCAACAGACAACTCAGTGGAAACTGACACTATTACACTAAAAGAAATGTAGAATTTTGATTATGAAAATTATATTTTCATTTATTTTATTCAAAATGTGAACTGTAAAGACACCTTTACAAGACCTTTTAATCCGACAATGTTTAAGAATAGATAATGATGGTTATCTTAAATAGTCTTAGATATTCAAGACAGATAATGGAAAGGAAATATTTTGCCTTGAAAATACCCCACAACTGAGGGTAAGAAGGAAGCACATGTTCCAGTCCCATTCTGTTCTTTGCCCCTTTGTTGAGTTTGCCAAAAATACTTGGAGTATACTCTTAATACTACAGTTAAGACAGAAGACAGACATCTGGCCACGTAAAACTATCTGGACCAATCCACATTCATACATGCTGAAGAGCAGACAGCAGGTTAATAAATTAATAATCACTGTACCAGTCTGGTCTGCATTTAAAACTGACCTAAATGATATAACATTTCAATTTCCTTTCTTATGCAAGCACTTCAGCTGTCTTTCAATCAGGTTCAAGCACATTCTAGATAGGTAAGTAGTATTATTCACTCCTTCAAATGATAATCATTTAGCACTTACGACACGCAAAGTGCTGTTCAAAGCGCTATGGTAAGCATAAAATATTAATCAGTCATGAATAATGTCACGAAGAAACATATGCCTAATAGAGGAGATTACAGAACATGTACGCATAAATAATTACAAAAGAAGTTAAAAATCTAAAGAGATACCAGTGAAGAACTATAAAATGTTCAAGAGGGAGATAAAAAGATTAGAAAGAAAATTTCGCCATTCAAGGATTCTTTTTCTTTTTTTTTTGCAGTACGCGGGCCTCTCACTGTTGTGGCCTCTCTCCCGTTGCGGAGCACAGGCTCCGGACGCGCAGGCTCAGCGGCCATGGCTCACGGGCCCAGCCGCTCCTCGACATGTGGGATCTTCCCGGACCGGGTAATGAACCCGTGTCCCCTGCATCGGTAGGCGGACTCTCAACCACTGCGCCACCAGGGAAGCCCAAGGATTCTTATTCAACATAAAAACAAAGGTCACAGTCCAGTCTTCCAACTCCCAATCCTTTTCTAACAAGCCATTGTTGTCTTTCACCACTTCTCACACGACTTTTCTACTAAACTCTCAAAGTTTAGAGTCATTCATCCTTAATTCTTCATCATGATTTTATTCCATTTACACTTAATTTGTGGTACCACTGAAGATGTTTAATTAATTCCTATCAACATTACACAGAACAAAATCTTTTTACTCGACTCAGAAAAATTGACATCACACACAGAACTGACTCACACCTGGCCTTGCAGATTGTGAACCAGAAATAAAAGAGAATGATATCCACTAGGAACAAAGCTTTGTACTTCCATTCCACATCCATCTAACTCTCCAAAAAAGACCCTTGGGGGTTCAAGGACCATGATAGTAAAGTTCAGAAAGAAGTTTCTGGTTGAAAAAATAACCATCTTCAGTTGTGCTTCTAAACCAATCACAGGATCTAAAACCACTAGCCCCTCCCTCATTCCATAACTTACGTGCCTTGATCCTTCTGTCAAAAACAACTGGAATTTGTTTTACAGTTAGAGGCCTACTAGGAAACTCTACCTCTAACATTAACTCTAGAAAAGACAATTCAACACAAAAGGCAAAGTTTTGCAATAAAAGCCTGAAGTGGGAGGCAGAATGAAAGAAATCAGCATTTGGTTCTCAAAACAAGTAAAAATGTAGTTGTCATCAACTTAGTTCCACCAACAGAAACAGAGAAAATATATATATTCTAAATGTAGTAACAATGGCTTTTCACTTTAACCAGCGAAGAAAAATGGAAAAGAACAAAAATAAGAAATTAATGTGTCTTCATTCATCATTCTCTTCAACAGATGATCTAATTCCATTCGTGTTAAAATGTTCATGTGCTGCATCTACAGCAAGTATCTATATATTGATACCCGAAGTATCAATATTATTTCTTTTTATAGAAATAGGATAAATATTAGCATAAGAACTTAAAGCTCCATGAAGACAGGGTATTTTGTCTGTTCGGTTCACTGATTTATCCACATCTGAATTCCACGTAACACACAGACAGTTCTCAATAAATATCTCCAGCTGAACTGTGCTTAAAACACAAAAGGCTCTCAATAAACATTTGCTGTAAGAATGAATGGATAGATGTCAGAAGAAATTTCTTGACAACTAAATCTCAGAATCAACAGACTATACTCTACCATGTCAGAAGAAAAAGAAGTAGCAATATTTAACATGAAGTTTAAGATTAACATAAAGTTCCTTTCAGCCTTTAATTATCGTGAAGAAAATATGATTTCAAAAAACTGGTAATTAACAAGTTACCACTTAGCTATGTGACTTCATGTAAGAAGTTAGCCTGCAGCACTACATACTGTATCTAGTATCATTAAGGGTAAAAAAAATAGGGATAAAAAATTAGGAAGTAAAACTGAAGAAAAGCAGATAAAAAGCATTAATTACTGAATCACTCTGAAATTTCCCCAACTTTGTGGATCTGTGAAGAACTAAGATTTACCTTTATCAATTTTCTATTTTTATTAAATTGTTTCACACATGAATATATGAAGCCATCAATATTATCAAGTGTTAGATGTTAACAATACACAAACTGGTTTGGGAGGTTGTTTTTGTCAAAAATGAAAAAAAAAATACTTTTCTTTGTTTATATTTCATCTCCCATCATGTTATAATTACCTCCAGCTCTGTCTCCCTCAAAATATTGCAACTCTTTGAAAATAATTATCTTTTGCTCCATTGTCTACTTGTTGAATTACATCTAACCCTGCCTAAATAAAATTCCTATCAAAAATACATTCCTGGGCTTCCCTGGTGGCGCAGTGGTTGAGAATCTGCCTGCTGATGCAGGGGACACGGGTTCGAGCCCTGGTCTGGGAAGATCCCACATGCCGCGGAGCAACTAGGCCCGTGAGCCACAACTACTGAGCCTGCGCATCTGGAGCCTGTGCTCCTCAACAAGAGAGGCCGCGACAGTGAGAGGCCCGCGCACCGCGATGAAGAGTGGCCCCCACTCGCCGCAATTGGAGAAAGCCCTCGCACAGAAACGAAGACCCAACACAGCCAAAAATAAATAAATAAATTTATAAAAAAAAAAAAAAAAAACATTCCTATAAAACTCTCTAAAGGACTTATCTAACAAGTAAATCAGTCACTAATAAAACCCACAATGAAATATTAACTATTTGTCCAAAAGCAGAGGCCTAGATCATCTAATGCCATAGACTATGTAAAAATATTTCTTTTTAACTTTTAATTGTGATCTTATGACTGCATTCGACTATGGTTATCTTACTGCTTCACAGTCTTGAAGGAAATGTAGCTCTGTGAATTATCAGAAACAGCTTTTCCAATATCAAAGTTACCTAATTTATTTAATGATTCATTACTTTAATGAAAAAGAAAGTGACCCAAGTTTTTGAAAGATCCAGTGGAAGATTAATAAGAGCACCAAAATGGTCCAAGTGGAAAGACTAGGCTTTCCCTAACCAAGTACAGACTGGGAATACAAAGTGATTAGCTCCTTCTGTCAATCAGAAAATCAAAATTAATAAAAATCAATTTACACACAGCTCTATTTGCTTCTTATTCCCCTTCAATGAGTAACTAAAATTCACACAGGAAAAAAAATTACAGAAAATCCATCTGAGTAGAAGGATCTTTTTCAAGAAAATCTGATACTATAGAGAAAGATTTGCTTAGAATCAGAATATATCAAAAATATAGTTATCAGACTTGATTTTAAATATTTAAAGGTATTAGAAATTTACATAGCTAATTCCAATAAGACAAATTGCATAATTACATAATTTAGTTAGACTAAGTTCAACTTAGACTATAAGCTCTTTGAAACATTTTCTAAGGTGTCAATAAATGCAGTTTATGAAAGTACTTATAAGAAATGAAAACTCAGCTCTTCAACTAGTGATAGTATCTCCAGAAAAAGCAGTAAGAGGAAAAGAACTGTTTATGTACAGAGACTTAAGTCTCTTAAAAGTTAAGTTTAATATTAAAGACTGCATTATTGATTCCATACACAGTGATTCCATATTGAACACTGTCCATCAAACCTGGCATCTCATACTTGTGATACAGGTATTGCCTAACCTATTTCCTCATTAATTTAAGAATGATATAACAATTCTAACGCTGATTTTGATGACTCACAGCAAAAGATAACAGATTTGCCCTGAGTTTTACTGGACGGCACTTACACATTAAAAAGTCTGCAAGAATACCACACCTCTCAAATTAAGTTTCTTCAGTGCTTCACATTCTGTTATTAAACAAGTAAAAGATATACTTTTAATCCATATCCTTACAATACAAAGCTTAAATTTTATTTCCTTCAACAAAGTAAACAGGTGTATTCATAACCACAGATTATCCCCAAATATACAGCGGTAGTAAAAGCACTGGCAAAGTTAAGAAACAAACACAAAAAAACTAAAAAAAACTTTAATTTTTGCACAGAAACCAGAACACCATGACATACTTATGGTTACCTTTTAAATGCTTCAGCTGGGTTTCTCTCACATTCCCCGGGCTGTAGGAGGCTTTGAACTGCTGGATCCCTTAGCTTGTCCTCATATCCTTGGAGAAGTCCACTGCGGCAGATCTGGGCAACCAGACCTCTAATAAACCCTCCAACACACAAAGTATCAGAGTCCTGGGCTTTGCAGAAATGAAAGGCCAAAGCCTGGCGATGTAAACCTCTCTGCAAGCTTGTAGGTGAACTTGGCCACAAGAGCTCAGTGCATAAGGCTGTCTTGCCACTGCCAGGCCCTCCTACCAATAACACACCCCAGGCAGCTCCTTTTCCAGAGACAACACTAGCATTATTCCCAGAATTCACTACAAGGGGTGGCGTGTTGACAGCACTGTTGCAGCAGTTAGTTTTCTCCTGGAGGCAATGCTGAAGCTTGTGGAAAACCCACTCCCTACAGTAAAACTGCTTCCCCTGCAGTAAACTCGTTTGAGCCATTTTGCAGACTTTCTCTTCCCAAGGATTAGTCATAATAGGTTTCTTAGCGTCAACATTTGCTAGAATTTGGGTACATCAACACAGGTCTTTACATCCATTAGGACGTAACTTGCATATTAAGTTGACTTTGAATGACAGAGTAACCAGTTACAGTAAAATTCAACAGCCACATAGTCCATCTGCCAACAGAATGTGCATGACTTTATCTGGCTCTTTATTCCTGATCATCAGCAGAGAATATATTAGTTTATATGAATTGTTGAACTGATGGAAAACTGCCTGGTTCCGAACCTTGGCCAACACTTTTCCTATATCTTGATGGGTCGCAAAACTCCATGGTTACATCTGGAGTTTATGTGATTGTGGATGTTTCAAGTATGCAGATGAGACAATACATCTGGAAAACTGAAGAGAAAGCCCAATCTTTCAATTTGTACAAAATGCTTTTCCAGATCGCAAGCGTTAAGTCTGTATCTGAAAATTAGATGCAGAAAAGGTGTCCGTTATAGTAAATGCTACCAAAGAGATTACATTTATACAGTAGATTGTTAGTGCTCTCCTTGTTGAAAGATAGTCACTCAAAGTACTAGACCCTGCCAGTTTTAAGTATATGGGCAACTGCCAGGGAGGGAACTGTTTCAGATTACTGTCTCTTATGTGGCAAAAATGGCAAACCACTGTTAACACCTCCTTAATTCAAAGCATTCATAAAATGCATTTTTCAAGATAGATTCTTAATGAACCTGTTCACAGGCTTCTCGGTTTAAGATGTCCAGGTAATCAATAATTCCCACCAGTAACTAAAATAAAACAAAAATATCTCAGTGCAAAATATCACATGCTAAAAGCTTACTTATCAAAAAATACAATTTACCAGTTACAGTAATCTCAAAAATCCATTCACCTCATCTTTGGCAGTTTCAAAAAGTTGGACAACTACCCCAAAATCATAACTACATTTTCCTTTCTGTATTTTTCTGCCTCTATAGTTAGGCTTCCCAAACTGCTACATTTTAATCAAGTTACCCTGGATTTTTAAAACCTCACTGTAGAAAGGAGAAAAAAAAAAAAGACTTTAGGCACATGCAGTAACATCCTTAACTCTAGCCAACAAGGTCTTTCCAACCAGCTTGGTAGAACAGCGCCAGTTCAGGAAGCTCCATTAACTTGCACAGCCCAGCCAGTCAAGGACTCTGTTTACGCGACTAGCCACACTTCTTTGTTGATAGTTTGCAAAAAACCTAGGGGATGATTATCAGGGTTGTGGCTAGATGGGAATGGATTGGAAAGAAAAAAAGGCGGGTGAGCTTACATGAAAGATAAATCCAAACACACGTATACTATGGGAATCCTTCCTTCCTCTGAGCCGAAGGGGGGAACGTTTCGGAGGGGGGTTAGGAATGAAATCTACTACTGTGGCAGGAGAAAAGGCTGCATGCCCTCCAGGCAGGAAAGGGATAAGAAGCAGAGGGCTTCAGGACTGGTGGGTGTTCGCCTACAGTTCCGGCCTCTAGTTTCAGCTGATAGACAAAAGGAACTCCGGGATTCCCAGCGACGGGAACCACCTTTGGTTTCAACAGCCCCAAGGAGCCACAGGGGGGCCACCTTGGAGAGGCCACGGACGGAGGTGCAGCCTCCACACCGAGGTCTTCCTTCCAGAAGGCTGGGAACGCCTCGACACCCCGCCCCGCCCCGAGATCGGGGTGTGTCTTTTGAAGGGGGAGGGGGTGCCCGACGTCCTTGCCAATCCTTGAGGAGGGGTCGCCTCCGGTCGGCGTCCAGCTCCGCGCCCCTACCCCGGGCGCCGCTCCCGCCCCCGCCCGGCCCGCGGCGGAACGACTGGAGAAGTCGGGTCTGGGGCCGGAGGCTGGACAGGGTGGCTGGGTGGGTGGGTCAGGTCGTAGCCCCAGGCACATGCCCCCAAAAATCCGACCTGAGCGTGGGGCCTCGCTTCCACCGCCGCCGCCGCCGCCGCCGCCGCCCCTCGGTTACCTCGGTCCCGGCCGCCGCCACCGCCGCCGCCGCCGCCGCCGCCGAGGACTCTCAGCTTCAGACACTTGCTTCGCTGAGAAGCCGCCGCCGCCGCCAGCGCTCCCCAGACTCCAGCTGCAGCCGCTTCCTCCGCCCGGCCCGGATCACGCTCCGGGATCCAGATCCTCCTCTTGGCCCCCGGCAACTGCCAGTTCCAGCTGCCCCAGCAGCCTTGGCTGTGCTCCTCCCAGCCCCCAATGGCCAACCGCCGCCGCCGCCGTCGTCGTCAGGGCAGTGACTGTCTCAGGCAGCCCCGGACCGGCCGGCTCCGCCCCGCCCAGCAGCCCCGCCCCTTCGGCACAAGCCCCGCCCCTCCCGGCCGCCAGGCCTTTCTTCGGCCGCCGGCTCCGCCCCCTTGCCTCGCCCCTCCCCCCACCGCGCCGTCCAGTCGCCGCCCGTGCCTGGGCGTGTGCAGCCGCCTGGGACCCGCTGCCTGCGCCGCGGGAAGACCTTTCTGGGGGCCGCCTCGGGGCTCCGCCTTTCTCGGGGACAGGGCGGAGAAGGGGGCGGGGGCTGCGTTCTCGCGTCCCCGAGCTCACGCGAGTCGCTGCCCCCCCTCTTCACCACTCGGCCCCGAGCCTTCCTTTGTCTTCCAGGCTGAGGGACTCCGCTGGCTTTGGGGGCCGTGTCCGATGCTAGGAGGGGCAGTTGAGCTGGGAGAGTTGCCCCTTGCCACTCCCTTAACCCTCTTGTCCCCAAAGGCCACAACAGGCCCGTTGTATTCCTGTCATCCGGGTCCCCTTTCAATCTATTAAATTCCGGTGATGCTTTAACTTTCTCAGTCTGGGGCTAAGAGAAGCAAGTAAAGACCGGGTAGAAGGTTGTAAAACTAAAAATCGTAGGGGTGTGGGGCGATGTTCCCACCTGCCTCATGTGAAGGACATGGCCAGATGGAGGTTGAAAGCAATCACGATTGGGTCTCAGGCCCCTGCCCTTCTGGACCGATTGATTACCCACAGAGGCCACTATATGAGAAAAAGACCATGGTCGAGGTCAGAATGCAGAATAACATGAACTGCCCTAGAGGACCTGACCACGGGGCAGTTACTTTTGAACTAGACAAGCCAGTTGTTTGCATTCACGTGGACCTGGATTAGATTCCAAATTTCTGCTGGGAAAGTACTGTCAACTGATGGAGGAGGAAATGTATCTTTATTATTTTATTATTTATGCTAAAACCATGAGCGTTCCTCCCATTCTCCATTAATTTAAATGTGCTTATTTCTCAAATGTTGAGCCAGTCTCCCATCTGTTTTTAGGAATTCCAAAGTTTAGCTCTCACTCTTAACTAGAAAAATGGATTGTGCTTGTGCTTACTCTTCCATTCTGTTTATTCCCTGGCTATCCATGGCATTTGAGGTTTGTTGATCTTAATCTTTAACTTTAACACATTTGTTGCAAATTCTGAGGTTCTTTTCCAAAACACAAGCAAAAAAGGCAGAAGAATATAAATCCTCAAGAATTAGAGTGATGAAAATTGATTTTTAAAAAGATACAATTTTGATATTAGTTTGCTTAAGCAATTTTAATTACCACTTAACTTGTTTGCCATACATTATTGTCATTGGAAAAGTTGACTCCTTCAGTTTCATGGTTGTAAAATTATATGCTTAGAGAAAATTTTAAATGAGAGATATGTACATCGTTTAATCATTTCCATTAAACTATTTGCTAATACAATAATTAAAATAATTTCTGCCCAATAGGGAGAGAAGTTACAGAAACTTTTGATTTAGTGAGCCTATTTTTTTAAAGGTAACTAACCATCATGGAAAGCTGTTCTAAATAACTTCAGCAATAACTAAGCTGTAATTAATCTTCAGACCCATTTAGAATTTTTTTTACTTTAAAGTTTATTTCACGTTTCATTTTTATGGCTTTTTGCTTTCCCTAATAGAAAAACTTCTGAAAAGCAGGGACTGTGCCCTTCACACCCCTGTAGATATGTAGCAAGTTTCCTTGCATGTAAAGCATGTCTGTTCCTTTTTGTCACACTCACTCACTTACTTACCTATAGAGACTTACTATAGGTATGGTATTATGCTGGGCATAGTGCTAGGTTATAAAGATGGATGGACACAGATGGCAAAGGAAACTTGGGACTGCTATAGCCATTCTTCCTTTTCAGAATATCCATTTATCTCACCAGTTTTTGATATGAAGCAATGATATTTTTTAAGCTCTTTTCAACTCCTCTCAGCCAAATTACTGTCTCTCTCACCAAAAGTCTGAAATCTCCACTGTTTAAAAAACAAAAGAAGTCTGGCTTAGTGGGCCTATTTATTGACCAAACCAGGGCATTTTTGAGAACAAAAAGGAGACAATAAAAACAATTAAAATTGTATAATTCTTAGATATTTATTGACTGAAAACTTGGTTCTATTGTATTTGACAGAGGTATTCTATTTAAACATTATTTTTCAAAAAATAACAATAAAATATATATTAAAACATAAATATATATTTACATACCAAATTTTACAAAACATCTTTTTACCAATTACCTGAATGCTAAAAATGACATAGGCAGAGTATTTACATATTTACTCTCAGTGTATTTTCACATACTTTAATCAATTTCTTAGCATATTTTCTCCACCATCAAGTACTGGTATTTTTCTAAAGAATGCATTTTCTTAAATATGATTTTCCTTATTTTTAATTTGTTCATAAAATTGCCTGAAATCTTCTTCACGGCTGCATAAATTTGAAATTATTGATGCCTTCAACTAATGCTTCTCGGTAGACCATAATAATTCTAATTGAAAAATTTTCCTGTAAGTACTAGGGTACGTAGTAAGTTCAAAGCAAACTCTGATAAAGAAAATATATTCTTGTAAAATACATTCTAATTTCTGTTTTTCAGCTCAAATGTACAATTTTTTCAGCTGAAATCTTTTTTGAGGTGTGTGTTTTTTAAAACAGAGTAACATCTTTCAACGAAAATTTTTATAAAACAAAGCTCCTCATATAAATTTTCTTTATGTATGTTTATGTTGATGGTTTCAATTAAATTTAGATACTGCAAAATTATATGTCTTCTGATTTTTAACCCATTTGGATACAAAATATAATTTTATCCAATTAAAAACAGCAGCTCCATCAAGATTCTCCCCACAAGTTGAGATAATCCAAAGCCCAATTATAAATTTGAAAACGGGGTCTTTTATAACATTTGTACTCTCATCAAGTAATACATTTAATTCCTTCTTTGATTGAGATAAATTTCAGTGTCTTCTCTTTGAAGCCTTTGTTTTCAGTAATTACGATACTTTAAAAAATCTGCAGAAGACGAACACTTTGATTTTGGAGTTTCAGTGATTCTCAATGAAATGCTGTGAAAATTTAGAGGACTCATTTTAGTCCTCTAGTTTAACTAGTGTAGGTCACTCAGGTTTATTTACAGAGTAATTCATCTCTTTTAATTGAAGTAGAGTTGATTTACAATATTATATTAGTTTAAGTGTACAACATTCAATATTTTTATAGATTATACTTCATTTAAAGTTATTACAGAACAATGGCTATATTTCCCTGTGCTGTACAGTATATCCTTGTTACTTATCTATTTTTTCCATGGTAGTTTGTGACAAAGTAATTCTTTAAGTAGTTATCACTGGCAGTCTTTCAGATTATGTCACAAATTTACAGAACGCTGTTCATTGTAAAATCATTCAGCCTACTTGATATATGCTCTATTACAGGGTGACTCAGCCTCTGTTTCATGTATTTCAGATATACTTTACCTTTAACTTTCCACGTTTGCCACTGATTCTCAGAAGTGGCAGCCTGGTGAGTTCATGCATGTCAAAGGCAGCAGCAGCAGGCCAGGTCACACCTGACTAGCACACCAAGGACCTGGTAGGATCAGCAAGCTTGAAAGTTTCACTGACTACTACCAAGACCAGGAGTTGGCTATACCTAGCCTCTCATATCAAGCTGAATTTTGTTTCTTCAGCTAGTATCCTGCACACTATCCTTGAGAGGAAGGGGTTAGTTACTTTGCATCTGGAAAGAGTCCGGAAAAGAGTTATTGCTGGCAGTCTTTCAGATTTCCCTGCAAATTTAAAGAACTCTGTTCATTGCTAATGTATCTCACACACTATGAAACACGACCATGGTAGAAGCTGGAAATAAATATGAAGGAAGGTCTACTAAACCTATTCCAGATTATTTTAATACTACTAATAGTAACAGTGCTTGGTTTACACAAACATGCACAAGTTATGTTAGTTATGTTAATTGGACTTGATGTGGTCCTAGACTATAGAAAGCCTTTGATTGACAAAGTAAGCATAATGATAGGAACATCCAGCTGTGGCTGCCCTCTTAAATACCCTTTTTAAAAGAATGCTTATTTAAGCCTTACATGTTAAAATTACTGTTGCCAGCTGTATTTGTTCCTTTTCTTGAAGACAAGCCTAAAAAGAGTTTTTTACTTACAAAATGTGTAAGGTATAGGCCTTTCCTTCAAAGAATTAAACAAACTCCAAAATAAGATCTATTTTGCAGAATTACCAGCCAAGGGGAATTCAGACACACTAGCTGTGGTTACTGAGTAGCTGCTTACAAGGCTCCACCTTATCTACAATCTTTTAGAACAAAAACTCTCAATAGACTCCAAAATTACACCTACGGTACACATGACAGAATGAATCCGGAATTCATCTTCTGGTCTACCTCTCAAATACAGCAAGGAATTTAAAGAAGCAAATTAGGATCCTCTAAAATGTGTCCCTCCAATGGATTCTTATAATTGCATTTTCCTACGTTTTATTCTATAAGCCCATACCCAACCACAGAGTCGCCATCATTCTTTTATCAAATCTTTCATCCTAAAAAAAGTCATTCATGAAGTAGTCTCTGAACCTCATTTTAAACATATGAGGACAATCGAAACTGATTTAGCAATATTACCTTCCTGACTCCTATGTCACGTGGTTATATGTAAAAATAGCAATAATTAGATATAATTATAGTAACTTGAAACTAATGCTAAATGTCATTGATCAAAGTAGACTTGCATAACTTTATTACGTCCACTATGCATTCTTTGACCGAATTACAGTGAAATATTAATATAATTAATCTCAATTTACTGTACATAGTTATTAACTTGATAGGTTCCCAGATAAATGAGAGATATTATTGTCCTCTGCTCTTCTAGAATCATTCCTTATTTTGCCTTTTTCCAGGTCTGTTACTCACTAGGCCAACATACCTTGGTATTAGCAACCTCTGAGAGATAGGTTTGTATTAATTTGGAAGATAAGTATTATATACTAGAAAGCATAAAAATAAGCTGAACGAAGTGTCTGTGGGAGTAACTCATCTTGGAAGGCATTTTTCTAAGGCCACAGAGGCTCCTGGGAATCCCACGCTTCCTATCCCACACACGTTACCACGGAACTCGTTTATATTAATGGTTATGGTGCAGGCAGAGACAGTTGTACAATATAGAAGTGCAGCGCCAAGAGGCCCATGGCAGGCAGTTAACTTCTCAGAAAGCTCATTTGTTTTATTAGGCTAGATGTCAAATGACCCCCGAAAGGTAATTGATAATTTCCTTAATAGTCAGTTTTATCTGGGTGCCTATATTTCTTATTAGCACTCTTCAGTTACCCTAAAATGTGATCATTCCTTTAGCTCATCCCTTACGTGTTCATTTAATTTTGAGTAAGCCCTCTCTGTTTTTAAAAATTCTTCTGACTGAAAAATGTGACTAAAATCCCAAGTCTGGAACTGAATTGTTTGAGGTCCGCCATCTGCCAAGTCTTTTAACCATGAAACACAGCAAGCACCCTATCAGAGATGATCGCTATTCTAGAACCATACTGAAAATACCATCCCAAATTATTTTCCGAAAGGCACATGTATAGATCCCCATGCTCCTGAAAAAGGAAGCAATGTTTTTATGCCTTTCTTCCAACTGTTAATGCTACCAGTCCAGAGTAGGTAGGACAGAGACACCCCCAAGGAACCATACCTGATGAAATTTACACGCTTAAGCAGTTGTCTCACCACTGTACCTTGTCTGACCTGTGACTTGCATTAACCAATGGAATGTGGCAGAAGTGATGTTATATTCACTCCAGACCTAGATCTGAAGAGGACGGGCAGCTTCTGTGTCCCGTCTTGGAATGCTCAACTTTGGGAATCACTATTGAAGAAGTCTGGCTACCCTGCTGAAGAGACCATGTGGAGAGACCACACAAGAAGGCCACATGGAGAGGACTTGAGGACATCTTAGTTGGGCCTCCTGATGACTCCAGCCCCAGCTACCATTAAATGCAACCTCACGAAGAACCCCAGGTGAGCCCACTGGCAGCATTGTCCAGCTGAGCCCAGTCGAACCACAGAACCATAAGAGATATCAAAATGATTGCTATTTTAAGCCTCTAAGTGGTGGAGTCATTTGTTATATAGTAATAAATAACTAAAACACTACCTGATGGAAATAAGAAATATCCTAGTGTTCTGCAATTATTACGTTATTTCTCTGTCTCTCTCTTCATCTAGTCTTTTGGGCAATTGAAGTAGTTCTGAAGAACTGAAACATTATTTATACCATCCTAGTTTTCTATCCATTTGAGAACTAGAGAAATGAGACAGAAGTGAACTTTTTAAAATTTTATAGACTGAATGAGAATTTATATTTATTTCCAAGTTTCTTTTCTCCCCACTGAATATTTCTTATCATATTAGAAACCTTTACTCAACAAGAACATCTCTGATTCTAGCCTGTCAGACAGCCATATGATATTTTCAAACAAAAAACATCTGGTTCTAGCAAAGTGCCTTAAAATAAATGAGAATCAGAAGCTGCCCTCTCAATTTGCCAACATAGTTTTATATATAACTGGGATGGTGTGTCGGGGGTAATCTAAATCAGAAGCACATAATCTCAATAATGTTGATTTAATTTCTGAATGCCTAGAGATTGACTACTTCAAAATTTAAAAAGAATAAAACATTTTGGTTTAGCATTAGCCTTAAGTAATAAAAAGGTTTTGTTTCATTTCTGTTTCTTTGTTCTTAGGGGATTCTATATTTTGCTAAGAACACATAATTAAGAAACTTATGCAGATAAAAGATAGATCTAAATTTTGGGTGAACAAACTCATTAAAAATCAAAATTTTACTTTTAATATTAGAATATCTAACATGGGGACAAACTGGTTTACCCAAGGATCATACCTTTATGTGAGAATCTCATCAAATTGGTTGTTATAATCAAAAAAGGATAATAAAACTGAATATTTTTCAATCAAATCAGGTGAACTGAGAGCCCAGAGGAGGTGGGAAGAGAAATGACCAACTTTATCCTGGGAGAGGTACACTTTGAGAAGGAGAAGTAATCCTTTTTTCTAAGAGTTCACATGGAAGAAAGAAAGGGAAATGGTTTGGAGATATTTTGAGAAGGAGTGTATCTGAAAAAGAGGATTGTCTGTAAGGTCAAATCGTGGTTGAAACATTAGAAGGTTCATGGCTTTAGGGAAGTATAGTTTGGGTAAGGGTCACCAGATACAGCTGCATAGACTGTTCACTGCACAACTGCAGGTTACACCATTCAAATGGACTATGATCCACTTCAAAGAGACCAGATTGTATCAAGGTAGTGAGTGCGGTTAGAGATTGTGTCTGAGCAAGTGTAACAGAACCCACACCCAATGGCTTAATACATAAGGGCTTGTTTCTCTTGTGTAATAAAAAGCCTGATGGCATGGCTTACGTAGTAGCTCAACAGAACTCGGGAAGCCCCCTTCATCTTTCTCTCTGCCATCCTAAGTATCTTTCACTTCCTTGTCAGCTCATGGTAGGATGACCAACCTGTCCTAGTTTTAAAACTGAAAGTAACACACTGAGAAAACTCCTTAGTCCCTGGTAAACCAGGACAGTTGGTGACCCTACATAGTCTCAAGATGACATTTTACCTCCAGCTTCTCATATCCATTGGGGCCAGGAAGAAGATGAGGGAAGAATTAGGGAATAAGAAATGGGTGGCACCTTTATCAGGAAAATAAAACTTTCCCAGTAATTCTCAGCACACATCTAATTTACCAGAACTACAGAAAGTAGGCTGGGAAATAGATTGTATTAGCTAGACACATTGCTGCCCTGAAAAAAAATCAGGGTTCTATTGTAAGAAGTAGAGACAGTTCATTGTGAAGACACTTAGCAATATCTGAATAGCTTTGTGACTTTCTCTAGGACTGCTCAGCATCCTTGGAGCAAGAATGAAGAAAGCAGACAAGGAGGGGCAAACCAGGGCTGGGGATTGTCAAAGAAAAATAGCAGAAGGCTAAGGAAACGCATTATTCTGGTAAATGCATGTCATTATTGAAATGGCCCATTGTGCAGTGCATACTGGGGAAGAAGTTCAATAAAGCTAGGAAGGACGTCACCTATTAAGAAAAATGATAGAAAACTAGAAGTTTATAATAAAATATCAAGATTCTTTTTAAATCCTCGGAAAAAAATTGACTTGAGAAAGTCAATAATTTCTTTCATTTTATTGGCATCAGATTATTTCCCTTCAACTTAATATTCACCGAGTAGTTCTATTTTATTTATTTTAACATTCTGAACCTTAGGGAGGAAATTTTACTTGAATTTGTCTTAAAATTATGATATTTCTGTTACACTGATAATAAATCAATAAAGACATTAACAATGAAAATCTAATATAAAAACAGGTGGTGAGTTGATAACTGAAAGATTTTTTAAAATTTTATTTTAATGAAAATGCGTGAGGAAAGCTAAGCATTTTAATGTCACATGACAACTGAATAAATCATGGATTGAAGAGCAGCACCATTTATCTGTAAACCATCAGTGACAAGTGAATTGAGATCACCTTCTATTTAAGTTAGACCACATTTAAATTCATATTCTATGCACTCATTCAGACAGGGAATAAACAGGTCAAAGGAGATATAGAATAAATGATCTAAATATATAATTATTTTTGAGTCAAGACACAGTGAATGTAAAGTGATCAATTTCTCAGAGGGAGAATTCTCCCCTAAGAGAGCTTTTAAAAGTTCAAATTGGAGATTCTATATGTTTGCATAAAGAAGGTCAAGAAATTCCACTGACAGTGTTGTAAGAGTTTGGGCTGAAGAAAAATAACAAGGTAACCTTACTAGGCCCCTTAAAGAAAGCAATTGCCCGTCAATGTAATATGTGTAATCCTGGTTTGCAGTCTGCTGAGGCAGGTAACCCTTTTGCTTCTCAATCTAGAGAACAAGATTTCCTAGATTTGGGCTCTATTTCCTACATTGGCATAGATCAATTTTACCCCCACAGGATTTCTTACTTCTCTGTGCCAAGGAGGAAAAATCAAGAAAAAAGAGAAATCAGGGAATAATAGGGCAGAGCAAATGTTACCTGCAAAAGTAGCTACCTAACCCTGAGAAGCTGAATATGAGTTTAGGCCTGTGAACTCTTGTATTGATAAAATAATCCTGGAAACTTTGACTTCTTCAAAGGAAACAAAATCTATATATAATTTTTACTTAATAAAATTTATTTTTAAAATATATCTATATATATTTTGCAAAGGAAGGAAGGAAGGAAAGAAGGAAAAAAGAGGACCATTGCTGAGAACAAGTGATTTCTGACCATAATCTACTCCATTATTTGTTTCCAATATGGGCAGTAGGGTGGTTTCCATTTCCCATTAAATATATTTTTATTACAAAATATTGTAAAATAATACATTTTTCTGAAACTCAATGTTAAGTCCTTTTGACCTCGAGAGCAGAAGAGAGATATCATCAAATGTTGATAAATAGTCTCCCTTTTTAATACATTTGTCCAAAAGGCTCTGTAGTAAAGGGAAAAGTATTTCAAGGTGAACTCGCTTTTTGTCTCCAAACCAGTTTTTTGTGGAGTGTTAGATTTTGACCTAACAGTTATCTGTTGCTACATCACATACCCTAACCTAAAAAGTGGCTTAAAACCACACTAATTTATTATTTCTCACAATTCTCTGGATCAGCTGAGTGGTTCCTCTGCTGGTGTCCCCTGGGCTCCCTCATTTAGGTACATTCAGCTGATTTCACTCCCATGTTTCGGTCATCATTCTTTGGCTGCAAAGAATGAGGTGGCTTTCTCGCCAGGCTTCTTCATAGCAAGGTGGCCTTGGAGTACAGTGAGAGCTAAGGCAGAATCTGGAAAGCCTCTGAGGCCTTGCTCTGGAACTCACCCAGCAACCCTTGTGCCAAATTTTATAGGTCAAAGAAATTCACAAGGACTAATTCAAGAGGGGGGAAAGACTCTACCTGTTGATGGGATGGTCCTGTTTCTTTAAGTATGACAAATAGAAATCTTTAAGAATTTGACAAATGACATAAACTCTCCACCAGAAGAAAAAAAATGTACACATACACAAAGTCTGTGTTAATTTTAAAGGAATGATACCCTTGTATGTCCTAGGACTCCAGATTAAGAAACTAAGAAATTCTGATTTAAAGAGCTTCCCCTAAATTCAGTGTGCCACCTAACAGGAATACAGTCAAAACAATTTTTTAAAGTATGTCCATCTGCACTGACATTTTTCTCAGTGTTAGTATTTATAAAAAATTATGTTTTTACTCAATAGGACTTTGGGGAGTTAAGGCGCAGAAAACGTGAATATCATAGTTGAACAGAGACTGATAATTTGTTTGATTTCGAATGGAATGTCACTTATATAAATTAATACATAACAAAAGACAATATGCTCTTTTCTAGTTCTATAAAGATGTTCTTATTTTAATCAATTTGTCATTCTATCTCTAAATTATTTTACTCTAAAAATGTTAAAAGCAACTTAATTTTATCTTCTTTAGTCATTGGTGGTTGAAGTTCCCTCAAACAGGAAAGTGAAGTAGAATTTTTGCTTAGTATCAGTCTTTGCTTAGTTTTAGTTAATTATTAAAAAATTAACTGGTGTGTGTTAAAAGATACATCAACGTGAACATTTTTCAAAAATAACTTCACACTAAATAACTGACATCAGCCATATCTTCTCAAGATATTGAGAAATATTTCTTATTTAACATAACCTTTGTAATGTTAAGTATTATAATACATGGTAGTTTAATTTGGCTAACTTCCAATTAAAGTGAATAAAGAATATTTTATTTTTTACTTGTATTTGTTTGTATACATTCATTATTTGCTTCCAGAATAATTTAGAAATGTTACATAAGTAAGTACCTGGCTTTCAGTCTATAATCTGTAATTGATAAGATAAAAGCAAGACTTTCAGATAGGTACACAGGTTACATAAAGGAAATTCTCACACAGTTCCTGAAATTCAAGAGGAACAAGGTGCTGGTTATTTGATAACAAGAGTAAGAGGTTGGAGAGAAGAACATATTTTAATCAAGGTATGTGCTCAGGCCAAGGCAGAAATGATTATTGAAAAGTTCACGTGGCGAGGTTACATTAGAACTAAAGTCCACAAATTATACACTAAATAAAAATGAAACATCACAGTTGAAGCCTCACAGTAGAACTAAACCCAACCATAGATGATTATTTTAAGGTAGAATCTTTTTTTTTCTTTGATACAAAAAGATTGAAGTAGAAAAGGGTTTAATACACCATTGTTGCCTTTGGAGATGGACAGGGCCATGCTCAAGGATTTAGAGAGTGGCTGCAAGAAGCTGAGAGTGACTCCTGGCCAACTGCCAACAAAGAAACTTAGTCCTATAAGTGCAAGGAACTGCATTCTGCCAATAACAATGAGGCTGGAGGAGAACTTTGAATTCCAGATGAAAACACAGCCACTCGACATCTTGAGTTTAGCCTTGAATTCTTGGAACCAACTTGAGCCTGCCTGGACTTCTCATGTACAGAAATTGTGAGGTAATAAGCATATGTTGTTTTAAGCTCCTAAGTTTGTGATCATTTATTTTGGAGCAATAGAAAACTAATACAGATTTTGGTACCAAGGGTGCCACCATAACAAATGCCCAAAAGTGTGGAAGGGATTTTGAAAGCAGGCAGTGAACTGAGGCTGTTAGAATTGCGAGGGGCATGATAGAAAAAGCCTAGACTGCTTGAAAAGACTGTTCATAGAAATATGGACACTAAAAACGCAGCTGGTGAGCGCTCAGCAGAGAATGAGGAACGCGTTGCTGGAAACTGGAGGAAAAGAGATCCTCGTTATATAGTAGTGGGAAGTTTAGGAAAATTGTTTCCTGCAGTTATATAGAAAGCAGAACTCATAAATAATAAACTTGGATATTGAATTGAGATTGTTAAGCAAAAAGGAACCAGGACATGCTGATTTAGGACATTCTAAGCCTATAGAGATGGCAAAAGATGCTAAAATTAAGAGGTTACTCCTGAAAGTGTGTACAGAGTAAAAACTGTAGGTGTGGCTATACAACCTTTCGCTGCAACCCTGAAAAGATCAAAAGTTCAGGGTGTTCAATCACCCGAGGTTAAAGGTGTGCTTCATAGATCTCAATCAAACCAGAAGACCTCTAAGAAACTTTATGGGCAGTGTGCTTCAGCAATTCAGCTGAAGCCAAAAATAGAAAAGAATTATCTCAGGAAAGAAATCTGTGGATGAGCCTTTTGTCTAATGGAGTGACCCCCCAGAAAGCCACAGAAAGCCATAAGGTACTTGGGAATATTTTATCAGCAGGGATGCTGCCAACTGAGACTGTAAGGGACAGAAAGAGCGTGAAATAAAAGGAAACTCTCAGCATCCCCAAATTCTCCTGGCAGGAAGCAGGGTTACTACTCAGCTACAAATAGGATCTATCTTTCATGATAAAGGACGGATGACTCACAGCTAAGATCTCAGAAGGCAGGGAGGAAAGCCACTGAGGATATTCCCGGGCCTTGAAACCTAATGGAGCCTTCCAAGCAAGACTTCCAAGCAAGACTGATTCCGTTTTCCCTAATTGGGGGGCAGAATCTTTATAACTGTATTCGTTTTCTATAGCCATGTAACAAATTACCTCTAATGTAGTAACCTTAAAAACTCAAATCTATTGTCTCCCAATTCTCTAGGTCAGAAGTTTGGTATGGCTATTCTGGTCTTCTTAGAGTCTCACAAAGACAAAATCAAGATGTCAGCCAGGCTTGCTCGTGTAGAGCTCTGAGGAAGAATCTACTTTCAAGCTCCTTCAGATGGTGGGCTGACTTCAGTTCCTTGCAGGCCCTCATTTCCTTGCTAGCTGTCAGCTGGGGCCTTGTCTTATCTCCCAAAGACCACCCACATTTCTTTGTATATGACCCGCTCTTGCTTCAGAGCCAGCAAAGACACATCAAGTCCTCCTTGTGCTTTGAATCTCTGTGCCTGCCTCTTCTTGATTGCAAATTTTGTCCTGTTATTTGAGTGTATGAGCCCATTTTAATTGTAGACAATCAGAAGCTCTCAATACCTCAATGATACATGTAAAGTCTGCCCCCTCAGTTGAAGTCCGGAGCACAAGCCAATATCTCTGCAGGAACCACCCTTTGATTTTGTGTGTCCTTTCCCACAGACACACCTTCTTTACTTTACTGAATGTAATTTGAAGAGAATTGATGAAATAAAATGGCAGAGTTAAGTTGTAGTCTCTTTTATTGGCCACTCAGATACAACTGTTGGATTCTCTGAGAGAGCAAGACCTATCAGAAGAGTCAACTAGAAACCCAGAGAGCAGGTTTCTACTTCTAATCTTGGGCAAATCAAATTAGTTATTGGATTCATTTTTCATCGTAGGATTCTTTTTTCATAGTAAAAGCCTTAGAAAAAATTATTACTAAATAAAGGCAAAGCAATGTATTATTACTAATTATTATTTCTGTAACACTGCCACTGTAGCCTTTTTTGATATAAAAGTCGTTTCCACATTTTTAAAAGATCTCTTTCATGATGACCCCACTGGTATTCTCTGTCTCACCTGTTATGTACTGAATATACACTACCTGAAATTCCCTCGACAGGCCGTTTGCTCTCATGCCTCCTGACCTTTTTACTCTGCCCTAACCTACAATATCATCTTTTTTTCATCTGTACTTTTCAGCCTTTGGATATCAGATCACTAAATCTCTGACACTTCACTTAATATTAGGTGCCCTTCTCTGTGCTTTTTATAGGCTAACTGTGTCTCCTCCCCTCCCCAAATTCATATGCTGGAGTTTTCATCCCCAATGTGGCTTTATTTGAAAATAGGGCCTTTAAGGAGGTAATTAAGGTTAAATGAGGTCATACGGGTGAAGCCTTAATCTGGTAAGACTAGTGTCCTTATAAGAGGAGGAGACACCAGGGATGTCTAAGAACAGAAGAAAGGCCATGTGAGAACACAGCAAGAAGGCAGCCATCTGTCAGCGAGGCAAGGAGGGAGATGTCACCAGGAACCAACCCCGCCTGCCAGCACCTTGATCTTGGACTTCCAGCCTCCACAACGGTGAGCAAATATATTAATGTTGTTTAAGCCCTATTCTGCGGTAGTCCGTTACAGTAGCCCTAGCAGACTGATACAGACTGTGTAGCTTCCTGTGCATAGCTTATCAGTTTTTTTTCCCAGTAGCAAAACCAAAACTAAACAACAGCAACAATACCCACTTGTAAGCACAACTAGGTGGAATGTTTGACTTGTGTCCTTAATTTCAAACTTCTGGAAATGTTAGGACAGATTCCATGTTTCCAGTTTCTAGCCTTCCATTTTCTCTGAAACTTCTAGTCATCTAGCTTTGACTTTCACAACCCTGCCCAAACTGTTTCTGGCTATGTCATTAATGACCTTCTACTGAGCCACTCCCCACTCTTCATTTAATCAATCTTACTGTGTCAGGACAACACAGTTGAACATTCCCTTATTTCTAAGTCAAGGCTCTGTTGTTTTTTCTCATAAACCTTTGGCTGTCTCTTCCAGTCTTCTTTTGCTTGTATATTTTCATTTGTGTTTCCTTTAAACAGGGACATTCCCCAGGGCTCTATTCATTGTTCTCTTCTCTCTTTACATATTCCCATTCAAACCTTCAACTTCTGCTATTGTCACACTGGGGATTAGGTTTCAACATGTCAATTTGGGGGACACAAACATTCAGTCTATAGCAATTGGTCTATCTTGAACTTTGAATTGATCTTTTATTCATACGTGATATTATAACATCATGCACTGATCATTTTGAAAATAGTAACTCAGTTATGCAAACACATTTCATTATACAACATCAAAAAACCCACATTTGTTAATGTCACCACAAGTCACATCAGAAAAGTTGGTCAAGTTCACAGAGGTGGAGACTAGTAGTCCAAAATTCTAATTTTGGTTTGAAAGCTTAAATTTTGTCCTTGGCAATAAATACGGTCACCTAGTTTCCTTAAAGCAACAGGCTCACTTCATTCATTTTTGAAAAAATATCGGCCAGATATCCAAATCTAAATCACCCTAGTTTGTCTGTCAGTTGTTCTTTCAATTAAAAATGGTATTCCATGAAAAAGAGTGGCCAGTTCAACTTGCAACTCTTCCCACACACAAGTGTTTTCCATTGAGTTCACCGTCATAATGTGGTATGCGGTAGAATGTGTACTCACCCATGAGATTTAATGAAAAATAATACTTTTTACTGCTCAATCACAAATATTCTTAGGTGAAACCGGCTGTTTTTTCTTTTCTTTTCTTCTTTTTTTTAAACTATGAGTTGTGGCCGTGAAAATGCAATGATTACTAGAAACGTTTGGTGCCATTGCCTTTGAATCCCATTAAGGTGCCAGCAGTTTACTCACCATTACTTTTGGACCTGCCAGTGCAAATGTCAACAAAGTGAAAAAGTCAAGAGATTCTTAGTATTTCTATGAAAGTAATTTTGACCAAGACAATCCCGTGCAAGGGCCTTAGGGACCCTTAGCAGTCCAAAGACCATATTTGAGAATGGCTGAACTATACCACTCTTGTGTCCTCAGAGATTAGATGATACTAGAAGATAGGTATAGAGATTGTATTCATTATATTTTTCTCTAAACTGGCTCCTCTGCCCATAATCCCTGTCTTGTTTCGTGGTACCATTGATCAATTAAGGTCCTGGCAGGAAAAAGGATGACATATCAAACTGGGTGATCTAAAGGTCATAATAAAGAGGCTAACCAGAAAGGTGTAGGCAAGATTTACGGAAACAAAGAAAGGACAGTGCAGTACCCTGAGGTTAACAATGGCGGAAAGTGTCATCTCCCTGGGCCGGAAGGGACAGGTAGAGAGAGTAGTTACTGGAACCTGGAGGGAGCAGCATAGGAAGATGGATGCCTCAAGCTGGCTTTTAGTTAGAGGGCAGAGCCAGCCTATGGTGAACCCAGAGGAAATGAGCTGGAAGGATATCCTGACCTCCCATTCCTCCCTTCTCCCATCTCCTTTCCCTCCCTCCTACTTGCCTAACTCAGTATGAAACCAGAGGGCAAGGGTGGAGTCCAGACAGATTATCAACAGATGTGTCTTTTGTTCTAGTAATTTCTTTTATCCATATAGCCTATTTTCCATTCAAAGTAGACAGTGAGTGTCCATTGCCTCAAAGGAGAAATGATTCCACCAAAAATGAGAAAAAAAGTTGTTTTCATTTCTGAAGCAAAAGCTTTTGATGTATATAATATCTTAGGTATCCGAGCTTCCAAAACTAACCCTTGTAAGATGCAGATCATAAATTTTATGCTGATAAATCATAGACTCTGAAAGCTGTATGATCATCTAAAAGCAAAAGTTTCCCATTCTAGAGGAAAGAAATATTCCATGGGCTGGGGAGAAATGGGAGAGTCAGAATGGAGGTGGGAAGAATGAGTTGCTGGGTGCATCCTGAGAGTGGACCCTGAGCCCTATCTTTCTGGCCTCATTTCATAGGAAAATACAATGGAAAGCCTAGAGGGCTTGGGGAAGATGGAGCATGAGAGCAGAGAGAACATGTGCTTGGCTGCCAGCATGGAGTTCTTAGGGGTGAGAACAGAAAAGCCTGAGACAGACTCCAGAGTTTGCTTGTACCCAGGGTGGTGTAAGGAAAAACCAGTTGTTTGTTATATGCTCCGTAAGGGCTCATAAATACCTAAGAGATCTGTTCTTCTGGATTAGGGTTTAAGTAAGATTAAAGAAGGAGAAGCAGAAACGTGCATGGACTGATAACTAGGCAGCCAATGAGAATATGAACATGTTAGCAGAGACAAGTATGAATAGAGAATTACAACTATTCATCGGAGTGTCCCTTTTCTATTCCTGCACTGTGTCTGGGCCCTGAGAAATCCCTTAAAACATAGATATAATTCTAAGGATTAGTGGGAGGGTAGACTCTGAATTTGACCAAGAAAATTCTGAAATGACTGAGGGAACTCAAAAGGTTTCCTGAGGCTATCTTAAATTCACTGAGATTCTGAGATTAAACTTCTGTTATCCAGCAGAATGGGAGTCAAAATAGAAATAGGTTGAATTCCAGAAAAAAACAAAATCACATTTCATGCGCCTTGAATTTGAAGAGTAAGATTTTTTTCCATGCTGAACTTCTAATATAGGTTTTATAACACTTTATTCCATTTATTTGTTTGCAAGTCTGTCTTCCCCACCTATAATATAAACATTTGAAAGGCAGGAAATCAGTTTTATTTATTTATTACCAGTACCTGCACAATACTTGCCCACAATGGTTCTTAAATGTGTGTGGACTTAATACAAGATCTTTAATCTTTGATTCTTTCATGAATAAAAGGAGCTATTTCGGAGTGGTCACCGTAATGTTTTAAAAATATAATGTTTATCTCCTTTATTCATTCATTTCTCTCCCTTTTTGACTGTACTGCTAACATGAAGAAAAGGAAAGTGAAAGAACAAGAAGAAGCAGTTATGTTTTGCTTTTTGGGTTTTTTTAACTGCATTGTGCAGCATGTAGGATCTTAGTTTCCCTACCAGGGATCGAACCTAGTCCTTAAGATAGTGAAAGTGCAGAGTCCTAACCACTGGACCACCAGGGAATTCCCACAGTTGTGTTTTAATGATAAAAAAATTTGATTCTAGTCTTCAGTATTCATATATACATATTGAAAGTAGAGAGTGACTCCCTGGCTCCTTTTTTTTGAGGGTGCTACTAGCCTTTGAGAGTTAATTAATAGGTACATAAATTAATTCCACATAATGAAAAAGGAAAAAAGATAATGATAAATATAGTTAGATCCCTTCATGCTATAAGAGTGAGTGAGCAGAAAAGCCTAAAGGAGCTTGCTCTCACTTGTATTATTTATATAGCTTCACATTTTTAATAAGTATAAAAAAAGTCAAATGCCAAATAGTACAAGACAGGGAAGAGTGATCACATACATGCACTTGCTTATGGGATTTCCCTACAGCAATTTCTTTATCATTTATGTGGGATTGGGGGTAAGAGACATTAATTAGTTATAATGTATAGGCATTTAATAACGTGTGTGTGTGCATGCATGCACGTATATGCCCATATATATATGCACATAAATATCAAACCTCTTAAACTTTAAATTTAAAACTGTGAATTCATAAAACCTGAAATCAATCAACCATCCGACAACTTTAACTGTCTACTCACAATTCTGTTAAGCTTTTTGGGAGAATACAATATTAATTGAAAACACTGCTTGACTTGAAGTAGTTTATCTGGTAAATGGGAAAAGAAAACATACTAATAAAATAACAAAAGAAAATCTCTAAAATATAACATGAAATAAAGTCACCTCCACATTTAAGACTCTATGATTTACAAGTTGAAATCAAACAAAATGCTTTACCACCAGTTGCATACAATTTAACTTTATAAGTTCAATATGATCATAGCAGTTTATTAACAATAAACAGTTGATTATGTTAATTTCCTAAAAGTTTCAATGTATACAATGAGGAATGTTTTTACTTAAATAAATTCATTTATCTTCCATAGTATTTAAAATAATTATGGTTTGATGTTTCTATATTGCTTTTACAGACATAATATTTACATAAGTCAAGGCATTTTGAATTAAATATATGCACTGCTAACAATTGACGTCTAATGGGAAAAAAATTGTGTTTGTACTAGACACCTCAATGACACTCAGAACTTGTAATGAGCAGAGAGCACGAGGTGGCCACATTTTCCATCATGAGACACCCATCTCCCGCATGGTCTTAGTTGATGGGGCCAAGAATGAGCAGCTAACCCAAGTCAGGAAATTTAGAGATTAGCCAGGAAGCCTAAAAGGCAAATAAGCCTGAAAAGCTCTGCAAAAACTGGGATGATGTGGGCCAATAACACTGTATATTCTAGATCAGATAGTAAGATCTACAGAGAACATCAGGCAGGTAACAACAGGAACTAGAAATGAAAGAATGCAGGGAGCCTGGGAATTCAAATAAGGACCGTAAGGCATGATGTTAGCGCAGATGTATAAGAATGCAGAATTTATCAGTAAGCATAAAGTAAAGAGAACTATAACATTAGTTTGTAGTAGAAACAAAACCGACTCAAAAAGGAGGAATGGGAAGGAAGGTAGGGGTCTCATATTCATCTCCTATCTCTAAAGGGAAGAGCCATAAGTTCTTGCTTCTGAGGTCCCTATTGCTAACTTGAATCTAGTTCCAATCCCCACATGTCCTAATTCTATTCTGGGTCCTTCTCATATATTTCAGTGTAAGCCTCATCTCTCTTACTGAGCCTTATATTAGACCTCTATTCCTGGAGCATGTTTAAATGACTTTGTTCATTGCAACCGAAAGAGTCTGACTGAACATTCAGCAATGACACCTACTGTGTTCTAGGCTCTTGAAATGTAAAGATACCTCTGCACATACAGGATTCAGTCACCTGAAGTAGGACGAACATAAATAGGTGATTCAAAATATTTCAGAAAGAAAGAATCATTATTTTTACAATGGAGATCATATATTACTGATTTTTATCACCCTGCAAGTCTGTAAATCCAGGCTTAAACTCTTTCTTGACTTTTTTTTGTTTGCAAAAGGCTGCTAGACAACATCATTTGAATGCTTCAGGGCATTCATCCTTGGCCTTTCACTGTTTTCTCCTAAAACAAAAGTCTTTCTCAATGTTAGTTAATGTCACTATGATACATCCAGTAATGTTGGTTTGATACCTTAGTGTCATCATTTATTTCAGTTCTGCCAACTCCAACAAATCAGACCCTTTGTCTTCTTTTGTTTGTAATAGCTAATCATTTTTTAGTTAAGCCCTGATAACCATTTAAAAGCCTCCCTACTAAACCAGCTTCAAAATTAATCTCAGTAAAAGCAGCTCTGGTAGGTCATTCATTCCCTTTCTCAGAAACTCTCAGTGGATTCCCACTGTTACTAAGTTAAGTCCTGATTCCCCGGCCTCTTTCAAGAGCAAATTGTAGTTTTCCAAAACTACTGCTCATTACTACTTTAAATATAATTCCCACATCAATCAAACTGGGTAACCACAAGATGTTTCTACGTGGTTTGCCTTCCCTGCCCATTCTCTTTTCTCTACTTGGAATGCCCTCCCCAAATTTTCTATCAAAATCCTTTTCTTTTTTTAGATATAATTTAAATCCCATTTTTTCAAGGATACTTACTGGAACTTGCCACTAAATATTATCTCTTTCTTACCTGAATTCTTATAGTAATCCTTTTGAATATCTCTGAAGATACAAACTGATCATTTGTGTAATTTATTGCCACTCTCCAGCTCAAGTGTAAGCTTCTGAAGGGCGGGGACCATGCATATTTATTATTGCACTGTCCACCCCTACCCATCACCCTGTCTTGACATTGTTATTCCTCTGCAAGGATGTTGAATAAATAAATGTACTATGACTAATACAGAGAGCCATGGAGCTACTTTTACAAAAAACAACCTCATTTAGTATACCCACAACATGATATTTTCATCTTAATTCAAATGAACATATCTTCCCATCCCACACAAATCTGTTCCTCCTCCTGGATTTCCTCTTACTGTTTGGCTACATGATCCACTTCGTCGCCCAAGTCAGAAACAGGAATCACCCCACCCATCTTCATTTTTTTTTACTCTTCACGTTAAATTCCATTTTTTCTCCTACTTATCTTTTATATCTGTCCTTATTTCTCTTTGTTATTACTCATTAGTTCAGATTTTTTCTCTCTCTTCTGGTCTTCCTACTTCTAGTCTCAAACTTCATCAATCCATCTTCTAAAACTACTGAAAAAGTAATCTCTTGAATACAAAAAATCTGATCATCAGGTGCTTTTGTTAAAATTTTTTTCTTCCCCATTGGTTGCCTTTAAATTATGTAAGAGCTGAGCTCCTTTGTACAGCTCTTCATGATATGGCACCTCCCTAGTATTCCTAATTACTTCTTAGCTTTTTTCCCCATATGCACTTGGTACATTCTAAATTACTTGTGCTCTTTACACTTCCAGACCTTTGGAAGCATTCCATGTAGAACACTTCCTTCTCACATCTTCAGTTCACCAGAAAAACGCCTATATAATCTGCAGCTTTAAGCTTCTTTGTGAAACCTTTCCTGAATTCCTTCAGCAATCTTAGCTATTCCTTCCTCTGTGTTTACATTATATGTGTTGTGCCTATTCCATTAAAGCAGTTATGTCGTGTTCGTCTACTTTGCCATTAGACTCCTTGGAGACACAGATTTATTTTTTTAAACATGTACCTTAAGAATCTAGTGGAACATATTTCACACAGTCATTCACACAGTCATCTCACACATGATAAATTCTTGTGAAAAAAATTGGTAAATAAACATAAATTATGGAAAAGGGAACCTCCATATTTCTTAAATTTTAATTTATATATTGCATTGTCAGTAATTGTCAAATCATCTTTTTTTGGGTGTAAAAGGAGCATTAGGCATAATCTGTGTTCATTGCAAAGGGCTAGCCATGGATAAAAATTATAACATGAATCAATAATAATATAACCAGAATTTAAATTTCCTTTAGTAATAGAAAGTAAAATGAGTAACCAACACTACACATAGTATACTATATTATGCTTAAATTTATAGTTTCATAAAATTAAAAAACACATATATATTGATACTACATTCTGTACTTTCTAAATGTGACACCCTGAAACACCTATTCGTCCATTTTCAATGATGAGGATAATTGAGTTCGCTTTGTCAATAATGATTATCACCATTTTTGTCATGCCAATGCCCTTAAAATCTATATAAGTTAAAGAGAAAGGATGAAGGAATGTCTGTTCCTAGGATGACACACAAGTTCTTAAGCCCTTAGCAAAAACTATAACATAATAATAAGCATTATACTTCATTAAAAAGTGAATATATTTTATACCACAACAGTTGAATTGGGCAACATCTGTCTAGGGCTCCCACATTATAGACCAGAAACACTCAAGTATTTTAGAGAATTAATAAGCTCCATGAATCTATCATCAAGTTAATATAACTTTTTTTCTCTATTGTAGCTAAATTTATATTCATTTCACATTCTACTTTAGAGGTGTAAGTCAGAATTTTAAATATAATTAATACAATTAACTTTTAAGGATATGTCAATGTTTGAATTATCCAGAGTTAAGACAGATTCTTTGGCATTCAAATATATATTCCAGTATCAACG
The DNA here is from genome assembly GCF_003031525.2 of Neophocaena asiaeorientalis asiaeorientalis. Taxonomy (NCBI): domain Eukaryota; kingdom Metazoa; phylum Chordata; class Mammalia; order Artiodactyla; family Phocoenidae; genus Neophocaena; species Neophocaena asiaeorientalis. The sequence goes on from NW_020173215.1 coordinate 3,582,846, forward strand.
GTTTATGCCAAGGACACTAGAATAAAAACATGAACAATAGGAATTTTTAATGAAAGAAAGTACCTTGGTTTTAATGTCTGAGAAGAAATGTTCCAATATAGTACACTGTGAAATATTCACTTTATCTTGAAATGATCATGAAAGACAATGATACTAAGATGATTCAGATGTTTGTTTTATAGCTTTATAAATCAAACTTCATCATCTATTGATATAAGAATCTAATTCTTGAGCTTTTACTACAAAGAACCGTGCTGGATCCTAAAGTATATTATTTTACTTAATCATCACAATTCTCTGAAGGAGGTACCGTCATCCCTATGTTACCAACAAGGAAACTGAGACCGATGATGAAAACTTTCCCATGGTCAAGCAAAGTAGTCGTGGATTTGAAACCAAATAGTCTGAATCCAGTCTGTGTACTTTATTGCTCAGTTATACTAGCCTACATATAATTTTATTTTAGATCAACATTGGAGGGTGTTCAAGAGGAGAAGTCCATAGCAACCAGGTAGTGATTGCATAAAAGAGATTAAACATTAGATTGGAAGTGGGATTTAACAAAGTGTAAGGGTGATTCTCTCCTTGTAATTCACGAGTCTGTCTCTACCTTCATCTCACCGTATTCTTTCAACCGGACAACTGCATTCACTGCTTCCGTGCTGTCTCTGATTTCACTCTGCTCTACCTCCGCTCTATTCTCCCCCACTGCAGTTAGAACCGTCTTTCTAAATCTGTGTGACTTTACAAGTTAAAGTTCTGAAATGGACAGTAATACTTAAAATGATTTTTAAACCCAATATAGTTTAACTCTTGTCTATCATTCCACCCCTTCCTTGCACTACTGTCGTTCTTTTCGGTCATACTTGCAGGACCATTGCTTTCAGCCATGAAAGGCAGCCAGTGAGGAACTCCAGGAGCACCATTCATACAGTCTAAAGGAGTGGGGTGCATCAGTCAAGGTAAGCACCATGATTCCTTCTATCAAAAAACCTTTGCAAAGATTGTTTCCTTTGCATATATTGTTGTCCCCTCTACTCCTGCTCACCCCCAAGATCCCAGTTCACTTGTCATTTTCTGATGTCAACCTTCCTTAAGGCATAAGTTTAGGACAGGTTCCTCTCCTCCAGTACAAAATTATGGAACTGGTAATGTAATCATCTTTAACATCATTCTTTCGTATTGGACTCATGAGAACATGTTGGCATTTGCCACCCTTGTCTCCTCAATACCTAGCAATGTAGGACAGAGTAAGTGCTCAGTAAATATGTTGAATAAATGACAGTATTATATGAATTTAGGTCTCCTCCTCTAGGGTTTATGGAGACTGTATCAAGGCATTCTTTGAAGAATTTAACTGAAAATGTAGTAAAAGGGATGAATTGTCTATGATAATATACATCTTGAATAACGTGTATCTTGAATATTTCCAAATGTAAATGCCTCTCCGATTTATGTATATATAATGTTTTATTTAAATTTTATAATTCAAAATTATAAAAAAGTAATGTTTTCAGAAGACTGGAAATGAGCAAGTTACAATAGTGTTCAAAAACATTAAACATCACCATAGAAATCAATGTATAGCAAACTTGACAATTCATATTAATAAAAAAGTCGAGGTATTGATGATGAAAATGTGACATTTTTTCCTCTCTAAGTTTAACTTCCCACTTAAACCCTTACCCAGGGGAAAAATTTAAAATATTTACTAACCTCCAGACTATAGGCACTGGCCAATCAGAACAGATGCTGTCATACCCATAATGAAAGGCAACTGAAAATAATTGCTTCAACTGTACCCATACATCTTTGTTGATTACCAGCCCCGATTATTTCCTATCTCCTCAAAGTAGGGCATCTTGAAATATTTTGACATTATTGTATTTTTAATTCATTCATTCCATGAATATTCATTGTATCAGATATTGTGCTAGGGTTACAATGGTAAACAAAGCCATGTGTAATTCTTGTCTCCCTGGAGCTTACAGTCCTCTAGCAAAGCTACCATGACTCCCTGCCTTCTAGGAGCCAGCCTGACCGTTCTTTAAGTCTTTCTGTCAGCCTATCTGGTAAGAGGCTGCTTTGGAGATCCAGGTGCTGTCTCTCGGTCTTCAGGTGTCTGGCTGGTTCTCACTTCATCATATGCTCACTTACTCTTATTAACCCTCCCCCCCATCCCTTCTCCCAACCCCCAATGCACTGCTAAGCACACAGGTCCTAAAACACACATTCAGTGTAAGGATAGGAGGCCTCACTTTTGGCCTGAGGTCAAGTCACATTCTCCTGCTGGGCCTTTACCAGACAGCTCCACGTTGTCCATCATATTGTGCTTGCACAGATAATCATAAAATTAGTTTTCTTCTTCCATTTGGCTAATGATCTTCGTGAGTATACTCCGGACTTGAAGGGGAGATTGAATGAGAGGCACACCAAATTCTCAAAGACTTCAGGATACATCCCAGGAGTAGAAATTCTGGATCAAGCAGTTTGCATAGTTTTAGGCTCACTTCCTGAATTCACCTCATTTTTTCCTCAATCTATTACAATTTGACTTTTATCCAAACTGAAATCGTTGTCAAGATCATCAGTGATTTATTAATTGCAAATCCCACAGTTAATATTCAGACCCCAAAGGAAATGACTCATTTTCAGTTATAGAAATTCAAAGTCTTTATACTGTTACTCATAACACTTGAAAATCGTGTCCCAACCTATTTTTAGTCTGTTTAAAATCTTTTCCACTATTCTTAAGTCCTTTTATTACTTCACTTATCTTCATTATCAGTTGTTAAGAATGTGAAGAAAAAGGAACCCTATTACACTATTGGTGGCAATGTAAATTGGTATAGCCATTATGGAAAATAGTATGGAGGTTCCTCAAAAAATTAAAAATAGAACTGCGATGTGATCCAACAATCCCACTTCTGGGTATATATCCAAAGGAAATGAAGTTACTATACCAAAAAGATATCTGCACTCCCATGTTCACTACTGCAGCGTTATTCAAATAGTCAAAATATGGAAACATTTTAAGTGTTCATTCATAGATGAATGGGTAAAGAAAATGTGATATATATATACATATCACACACACACATACACACACACAATGTAATATTATTCAACCTTAAAAAAGAAGGAAATCCTGCCATTTGTGACAATAACAACATAGATGAACTTGGAGAACATTATGTTAAGTTCAATAAGCTAAATGAAGAAAGACGGATACTGAATGATCTCATTTATATGAGGAATCTAAAAAAATTAAACTCACAGTAACAGAGAATAGGAGGGTGGTTACTGGGGGATAGGAAGGTTGGGGGTAATGGAGAGAGATATTAGTCAAAGGGTACAAACTTTCAGTTTTAAAATGATGACTATAGGTAATAATAGTGTGTTGTGTACTCAAAATCTGGTAAGAGAGTAGACCTTAAGTATTCTCATCACACACAGGCACACACACACACACACGCACACACAGCAGTGACTGTATGAGACGATAAATATGTTAGCTTGATTGTGGTGATCATTTTACAATGTATATGTATATCAAAAAGTCACATTATACACTTTAAATATATACAATTTAATTTTTAAATTTGTCAATTATACATCAATAGACCTGAAAAAAAATTTAAAGAATAAGCTAGCTTTATACTTCACAGATAAAATAAAATTTATCAGACGGATGCCACCTCAACTCTCTTCCTTTCCTACACTACCACTCGCCCCAACAACCTCACCTGACTATGGGTCAAGGTTTACCTCCATCCCACTACCCAGTGGAAATACATGTTCCTCCTTCTGTCTAAAACCAGTTCTTACACCATATTTTCAGGAATTTCACTACATCATCTCCTAACTTTTACTCATTGAACTTCAACATTTCTCTCACCTGTGCATTGTGCATTTAAAATTACTCAATTATATCAAAGCAAGAGGTGTCTAAGACCCACCCAAGGTCTCTTACAAATGCTCCCAGATAGGAGGCATGAGGAAGGCATAAGGTGGGGAAACCTTTGGTTTACCCATATCCTGAACACATATAAGTTGAGTATCCTCTATGCAGAAGGCACTGTTCTTGGGTTTTACTTGAGATAAACTGCAGAAACCAAATGAAATTTGGGATTCAATAACCTAGAAAAGGTATGATGGTCAAGTTCTTCTGGAGAAATATTTTAGTGGAGTTTTCTAAATTTATAAGGTAGAGCATAGCAACAATCCTTTCCTATGTCAAAGCCTGTTAATTGTTATTTTACTTGTTTGTGATCCACCTAAGGAGGAAGAGGTCTTAAATAATAATCCAAAGTACCTTAAAAATCATCACTGAAGGAAAAAAATGCCTGCAACAAAAACCACTTACAAGTATAATTTCACAGGGTGAGTTTGACTGATGAGGTTCTTTACATTGCTTTTAAAAACATGTGCCAATAAACTAGTTTTGAAACAAATCATTTTAAAGTACCTACTTTAAAGAATCTGTCAGTGTTCTTATTTATTGTAAAGAGAAATGAATTCATTTATTTCACAAGGACATGGCTTATAGAATTTGGTCCTTCATTGTTCATAATTAATATTATCTGGGGAATCATAGTTTTGGCATGAACAATGAGGCAATCTTTTTGGTTTTCTTTGGTGATACTTAAAATTGGATCTCTGGGGCTTCCCTGGTGACGCAGAGGTTGAGAGTCCGCCTGCCGATACGGGGGACGCGGGTTCGTGCCCCGGTCCGGGAAGATCCCACATGCCGTGGAGCGGCTGGGCCCGTGAGCCAGGGCCGCTGAGCCTGCGCGTCCGGAGCCTGTGCTCTGCAACGGAAGAGGCCACAACAGTGAGAGGCGCGCGTATCGCAAAAAAAAAAAA
>NW_020173215.1:3587753-3593410 GCF_003031525.2 Neophocaena asiaeorientalis asiaeorientalis
GGGGGGGGGGACGAAAAAAAAAAAAAAAAAAAAAAAAAAAAAAAAAATTGAATCTCTGATGACTAGTTTGTAATTTCCACTGCATAAATTTTGCACCCTGCTGTACTGTACCCTGCAGGAGATGATGGCACACCATGGGTAAGGACTGGCCTGTTCAGGAAGGGACCTCTTGGACACATCGCTATGTTAATTGCTTGGAGTAAAAAAAATTTTTAACGGACTATCAATCTTTTCAAAAAATCCCATTTAGCTAATAAAAAATGCCGGGGTCAGTGAATTACGTTGGCTTAGGAATAATTAAAATCTAGTCATCCTAACGGACTGAAGATCACAAGGGCATCCTGGAAGAACTGTTCCAGTGAACTGTTTCATATGATGCTAAGCTTTGTTGTGACAGTTTCGCACAGAGTAGCAGAGTGCCTGCCAAAAGAATATACTGTTACATATTTTCTTTTTTTAAATTAATTTTTATTGGACTATAGTTGCTTTACAATGTTGTGTTAGTTTCTACTGTACAGCAAAGTGAATCAGCTATACATATACACTATTGATACTATGTATAAGTTAGATAACTAATGAGAACCTACTGCTGCATATTTTCTTAAGAAATATGTGTTTATATTGTGTAAAAAGAATAAAAGATAATTTCTCAATAAGACGTTAGAAGATGAATCACCCAGGTATAGTATTTTTCATAAGCCCCGTCTGTGGAGAAAATGGTAAAATATGCTTGATGAGCAACTGAGGTTTTCAACATTATCTGTATTTACAATTTTAAGGTTCTCTTTAGCTTGTCAGATGCATTTAATTAAATCAGTGGATTAGAAAATAAAATAATGAAAGCGGCTGTTTGCAGGAAAGGCTCTGGATAAAGCCTTTATGCAAGGTCCAGTTTGCTTTCAGTTACAACCATGTTTTAAAAACATTGTGGTTAAATCCTTGTTACCTTTTCTTGACTCCTTTGGAAGGTTTCTGACTTTTGTTTTCTTAACAGGAAAATACAAATTTAATATTTTTTTAATTCTTGCCTTTAAACTCTCTTTTCTGTGTAGTCAATAAGCATTCTTTTGCTTCCTAAAGAACAAGACAAGTGTAATACTGCCAACACACTATAAACATTGCTAAAATTTAAAGTGATGTCATTGATAAACACTTAGCACAGACACTCAGAGATAAAGGCATGACATGGTTCCATTTGGTCTTCATGACTCTCCTTCCTGTTGGCCCAAGCAACTTCCTAGGGTGCTCTGATGTCTACAATCTTATCTTTCTATTCTAAGCCAGATGTACTTTTCAACTAGGGTTGTAAATTATTTGCTTTATAATTAATAACTTTAAGGTCTGGATGTCAACAGTAAGAATAGCATTTAAACTGCTAAATATGTTGTTGTCAACATGCTAAAAATTAAGAGCCATACAATATCTCCAGGGTTACCATACTGTATCTCTCTTTATCTCAGTAAAACGTGTCCACTAGTATAGTGGTGTTTTTGGAAGCAAAAGGGTAAAAATGAAAAAAACATTTATTTTGTGGTTGTGTGCCAACCTCTGTGCAAATACATCAATGTTGGCAATTCAATACGAAAACCTTCCAGTCATCTGGGTTGTTAAGGGGAAGCAGGAAGATAATTGGAAAATACTGTGAGGTAGGTGGGAACTACCTAAGACCACAGTGTGGATCACCATCTACTTTGCCAAGAAAACGATTAGCTTACTACATTTTTAAAGTTTAGTAGTAACTGCTCTAAATGCAGATACACAATCAATGATCCTTTGTTGCAAATTGTATACAGAATATCCAATATAGTTTAGCATTTTTTTAACATCTTTATTGGTGTATAATTGCTTTACAATCTTAAACTTAACAACACTCAGTTCCTCGTTTCCAACAGCTTATTTTACTTGCTTATAAAAGGCATGCCACTGAGACCTCTTTTTACTCCCTTTTTTACTCTCTTTTTTTTTAGTTGACTTTAACACCTAGTGGAGAAAGAGCCAGAGAGTCTAAAACAGGGGTTCGTGTTCTCTTATTTTTCTCTAGCTCCCACTTCACTGCATGCAATTTCCATGTCACCAGAGAAGTGTCTTAATATAGGGATGATCCTGTTGTGTAAAATGTGCTTATGTTTATCTTACTGTATTGAAACCTTCATTGAAAATATTTCAATTACGTCACTGATAAGACCTTTCATTCTCTAGATTAGAAAAGAGAAATCCAAAGTCCTTTGTCCAGCACATCAAGAAAATCTTCAAATAGGATTAGTAATGGAGTTAAATGAATGATGCAATGTGTTTGGAAAAGGGAAAAACAAAATCACAAACCAGTTTCCACTGATTTCTCGTTTTAACTCTGAGGCTACAGCATTGCCAATGTGATTGAGTGATTTTTTTCCTTTCTCCCTTCCTTTAACTCCATTTTTATTTGTAAATAAAATTAAACTTAAAATCATTATTTGAAATCATTCTCATTGTACAACAAAGGGGGCCACAGACAAATTTTAAATAAAACCTGAACTTGGTAGATTCTATTAAATGAGATTTCACAGGATATAACTTTATGGAATTTTAATTTCAAGTCACAAGAAATGTAAATACCAGGTGGATTTAACATGAACCTGATGAATCTTCAGCTTCAGGGATCCTCATTTGCACAGTCCCCTTGTAAGGCTCAGTCATTATTTATTTTTGAGTAATATTGCCTATTTCTCTGAGGAGAGCTATAGCATTGAAAACATGCTTGGTACCAGGTGAAAATGTCCTGCTTTTTCACCAGTTCCTATAGCTTTGAATTTTCTGTCTATTTTATACCATTCATTCAAAGAGAAACTACCTCTCACAGAAGCTATTACATTTTTTTCTTGAGTTGGTAATTACACTTTTTATTTAAAAAAATCAACTTGAATGAAGTATAATTTGTGCAAAGTGCACAAATATTAATGGTACCACATTGACAAATGTATATATCCATGTAATCACCACTACAATTAAAGGCATGAAGGATCACAATGCTTCAAAATATTCATAGCCTTTGATCTCATAATCTTACTTCCAGAAATCTATCTTAAGGAATTAATTCTAAATGTCATTAAAGATTCAGGCATAAAGATGTTCATCATCAAGTTGTATAATTTATAATTGCAAAAAATTAGAAGCAAACTAAATGTCCAGAATAGTGGAACGGTTAGGTGATAGCACATTGAGATGATAAAATATTGTGTTAACAAATGTTATTAAAGAGTCTGAAATAAAAACCTGGAGACTGTTTATTTTGCAAAATCTTATGTGGAGAAAGTGATACAAAATTGATTGTATGATATGATTTCATTTCTGTAAACAAAAAATGAATAGAAAAATATTTGAAAAGAAATACTCCAAAATGTTAGCAGTGGTTTTTTTGGAGGCTGAGATTTTTTCTTGCTCATATTCATTTATTATTTTTATCAATATGCTTTTATTATTAGCAGAATAAAGTATGATTGAAGTATAAAAATCTTTTTAAAAAATCAAGATCTTATTCATCTCAGTATTCGTGATGATGTTTCTGAGGAAGCTGTTTGTGATCATGGTTTGTTGAGCTGTGCTAATATGCTTTTCAAGTTTCCTGCCAAAGATTTCTTAAGATTCATCAGCTTCCTTCTCCTCATGACAATAGAGCTTACTAGAGCAATCCCTGTAGTAAGTAAAAACAGCCATTAGCCCTTGAAATTTTAATTAATTTTAGCACTTTGCAGCTACTACATGCAGTTCTTTCAAGCATCAAAGTATCCAATAAATCCAGAGCAGACTCTAGAAAAAAATGTGATGTGGGTGGTTTTTTTCAACATCCTACCTCTTTCTCAAGACTCTTCTTCAATTTTCATCAGCAAATTCTTTCTCAGTTTATTCCTCTGCCTGTCTCCCAAACTGTTGGCTTCTTTCTGGACTCCACTGGAAGCTGCCCTTCTACAAGACTAATCCTTATTTTCTAGATATTCTACCCAGTCATCTCCCCAGTTCATTTTCCACTAAAATGATTTATATTTTTCATATCTTCAGTGAATTAATTTTTGCTAAAGTAAAATAATCTCTATATATATTACAAATGGATATGTTGCTATCACCTCCACCTAGATAACATACATATTTATTGAGGCACTTGCAATGTAGTAGAAAAAGTAACAGATTTATACATTAATATTTATTTTGTATAGTTTTTAAATAAAGTAGTACATAAAACCTCTACATGTTTTTCTATTTATAAGAATTCTCTTTCTAAAAAGCAATTATAAGTAAACCAACTCATTAAACACTTTATCTTATTACTCTTCAAAATTTTTCATTTTGACACCGTCGTCTATAACAAGGGTCAGTAAACTCTGTGAAGAGCCAGATAGCTAATTTTTAAAAAATTAATTAATTAATTTTTGGCTGTGTTGGGTTCTCGTTTCTGCGTGCGGGCTTTCTCTAGTTGAGGTGAGCAGGGGCTACTCTTCGTTGCGGTGCGTGGGCTTCTCATTGCGGTGGCTTCTCTTGTTGTGGAGCACAGGCTCTAGGAGCGCGGGCTTCAGTAGTTGTGGCACGCGGGCTCAGTAGTTGTGTCTCACGGGCTCTAGAGCACAGGCTCAGTAGTTGTGGCACACGGGCTTAGTTGTTTCGTGGCATGTGAGATCTTCCCAGACCACGGCTCGAACCTGTGTCCCTGCATTGGCAGGCAGATTCTTAACCACTGTGCCACCAGGGAAGTCCCAAGATAGCTAATATTTTAGGTTTTGTAGCCAATCTGATCTCTGTTGCAAGTATTCACTCTGCTCACATAGTTTGAAAGCTGTCATGGACAATACTTAAACCAATGAGCATAGCTGTTTTCCAGTAGGACCTTACAAAAGCGGGAGGCAGGGCAGACTTGGTCCATTGCCAAAGTTTACCAACCCTAGTTTATAAAATAAAAACTAATCCATATAACATGCTATTAATGGCCCTTCTAAATCCGGCTATAGTCTACTGTTTCCTGGACATCCTTATTAACTCATTTCTCTTGTTCAAGCTGTTTTTTAATTTAAAATACCCTCCGTTTTCACTCTGTTCTTTCTACAACGAGCTCTCAAATACTTAAGTTGTAGACAAGATAATCACATTCTCTATGATCCTCTCTATTCCCTCCTGTATTTCTATAAGAATTTTTTGTGCCTATATCATAATACATTTTTTTTTGCAGTTACTATCACTCTATTCTTTTATATTTTCCCCAGGTTTATTGAGGTATAATTGGCAAATAACACCATATATATTTAAAGTATACAATGTGATGACTTGATATACGTATACATTGTGAAAAGATTACCACAATCAGATTAATGAACATATCCATCACCTCATATAGTTACCTTGTATGTGCGTGTATGTGCACATGCATGTGTGTGTAGTGGGAATGTTTAAGATTTACTCTCTTAGCAAATTTCAAGTACACAATACAGTATGATCAACTATAGTCACCATGCTGTACGCTAGATCCCACAGAACTTATTCATCTTATAACTGTCGGTTTGTATCCTTTGAGCAACATCTTCTCAATTACTCCACTCTGAGCCCCTGGTAACCACCCTTTTACTTTCTTTTCTATGTGTTTGACATTTTTTTTAAAGATTCCACATATAAGTGAGATCATAGACTGTTTGTCT
>NW_020173215.1:3593664-3606702 GCF_003031525.2 Neophocaena asiaeorientalis asiaeorientalis
TTCCCTAAATTGTTTTATTTCATCCATGTTGTCTTAAATGGCAAGACTTCCTTCTTTTTAAGGCTGAACAATATTCATATACATATATATACATACATATTTTCTTTATATATATATATAAAGAAATATATATATAAAGAATATATATACCACATTTTCTTTATCCATTCATTTATCAACACTTAGGTTGTTGCTATATTTTGGCTACTGTGAACAATGCTATGGAGAACACAGGAGCACAGATATCTCTTAGAAATAGTGATTTCATTTCCTTTGGATACATACCAGAAGTAGAATTCCTGGACCATAAGGCGGTTCTATTTTTAATTTTTTGAGGAACCGCCATACCATTTTCTATGATGACTGCACCAATTTACAATCCCATCAACAGTGTACAAAGGTTACCTTTTCTCCACATCCTCAACAACATTTGTTATCTCTTGCTTTTTGACGATAGCCATCCTAACAGGTATGAGGTGATGTCTCCTTATGGCTTTGATTTGCATTTTCCTGAAGATTAGTGATGTTGAAGTTGTGTTCTCAACCCCTCCCTGCCCCTCAGTCATGCAGACCCCCTCAGTATTCTGGATGGGGCAAGGAAGAAATGACAGCATCCTACATAGCTGGGGAAGCCGTGCTCGCAGACTCTCACTTTCCCACACAGGAGAAATTGAGTGTCAGGGGATGTCTCTTGGCAGTGAGTTGTGCCTTCTGAGGGGAGGGGTGACAGGGGTAGATTGAAACTGTTCCTCTACCTCTTTAATAAATCCAACCTCAGATTTTTTTTGCCCCGATGGTGTGCTAGAACTTCTTAGCTGGACTTCCAGACTCCTAAAATATATTCTTGTTTGTGGGTGTTTTTCAGAATCAGTGTCCTTTGTGGGGAAGATGGTAGAAAACTCCTATCCATTGTCTTAACTGGTGTCACTCCACAGCTCTTGATTATTTAGGGAGAGATGAACTAGATTTCACATTACACAGTCAAAAGAATAGACACTGCATCATTGAAAAATCTCAAACTCTCATGAATCAGTAAGAACTTTTTAAAAAGCTTCCATTATTTTGGATTATAAAGAGCCAAAGATGTCATATTGTAGCTAATATAGAGTGAGAAAGCCAATTTCTCTTGCCCATTAGATATATAGCTCAATAATTTAAATGTTTGATTCAATAAAAAGTATCTAGTGCTTTACATTGAGTAAAATATATAATAATATAGAACAATTATAAAAAGAAGGGACTACTGAACAACTTGAAATACACTATGACTAAAGTATTGCTTGATTTATGTTTTACTTGAAAAAGATAGATAATCAATTTATTTCATCTGCAATTTTGTCCAGTTTTGTAAACAGTTTAAAAATGTAAAAAAATCATGAATTCTTCTTCATAGGATGATTGCAAGAAGGTAATTCTGGCTGGTTTGTCAAAAAGTGGGTACAAGAATTTCCAGCATCTGAGTTAATTCGTTATGGAAAGAACAAACTTTTCCCTTCGCACTCTTGGAATGTTAGATAACATCTCTAAAATATCTTTTGGCAAACTACCTGATGAAAATAACATTAATGCATGACTTGACTCTTACATGCATGAATCAGAGTTTGAAGAAATTGAGACTAATGGTTGTCAACATAATTAAATGATTTTGTAAATCCTGATAATAACATCAAACAATAATAGACTGCTAGGCCCTATTCTAAATATTTAACATTTATTAACTCATTTGGTCCTCAAATAACCCCATTTGACAGTTAAGAGAACAGACACAGCAAGTTTAAATAAGTAGCCCAAGATAACACAGGTCGCAAAAGGCAAAGCCAAGACAGAAAATGAGACAGTCTGGCTCCAGAGCCTGTGCTCTCGACCACTGTGCTTTGTTTGCAAGTAGGATTATCATCAGTAAGGTAACACATGGGCCTGGACTTACTCACATATGCTCTCTACATATGGGAGGTAATTCTGATTAAATATATCAAATCAGTTTTAGACTTGCTGAAATCTTCTCTTTCTTCCATCCTATCCCATTGACGAGTTAATTGAAATTTGACTCTCTATGATATCATTTCGTAGTTTTTAGTTAGTTCTGCCATTTTTTTTCCCCCATGAGATTATGGAAACTTCAAATGCAGTAGACGTTCTTATTCCAGTTCTAATTCTTTTGGCATTCAGAACTTTTGCACAGTGCTTGGAATTTAGGAGATGTTCGATAGAATGCTTGTTGAATGGATGAATAAATGATAAAATGCAATGAACAACATTAAGATGTTTGAGACAGTTCAATAGCTAGAATCAAACTTCCCTGCTCAAGTGCCAAAATAATGACAAAAAAGACAAAAGATTCAGCTTTTGGAAGGTAAAATTTCAACTCTGATATTTCAAGCTAGTACGGGAGAGTGTAGTTTATGTCTCATAACAGATGTAAGATTGAAGAGCACTTAATCTTTTATATTAACTATCTATTGCTGTATAAAAATTATCTCAAGACTTAGAAGCTTACACAACAATAAACACTTAGTCTGTCACATTTGCTACAGATGAGGAATTCAGAAGAGACTTAGCTGGGTGTTCTTGTTCAGGGTCTCCTACAAGGTTGCAGGCAAGATGTAGGCTTGGGCCACAGTCGAAAACTTGACTGGGGCTAGAGGATCTGATTCCAAGAGAGCTCAGTCATATCGCTGACAAGTTGATGCTGGCTGTTGGCAGTTTCTTTCCATTGGACTATTTGAATGTTTTCATGATTCTGGCAGCTGGCTCCCCCTAAAGGGGCTACCGCAAGAAAGAGCAAGATAGAAGACACAATTTCTTTTATGGCTTTGCCTCAGAAGTCACACATTTTCATTTCTGCATTATCTTATTGATATTACAAGCCAGCTGGTTTCAATGTGGGAGGAGACTACACGATGGCAAGAATATTAGGAGGCTTGAATCATTGGTGACCTTATTGGATGCTGGCTACCAAGCTTCCTGTCACTAACGGTCTTGAACTGGAGTAGGCCTCCTCCATCAGCTGCCTAGCCTGCCTGTGGGAAACCACAGTAGAGGAAACACAGACTTTCTACAGAGCATACTACCAAAAGAGAGAGAAAGGAGGGGTTAAACTATAGCAAGTTTCTACCACAATGTTTCACCACTTAATCACTTGTTTACTTATCTGATGGCTTCCTCCCCAACTCAGTTATAAGCTGTAGGGATCAGGGACCCATTTGCCTTGGGCACCTCTGAGTGTCCAGCACTCAGCATAGCCCCTGGTACAACACACCCTGGTTGAATCTTGAACGAACAAATTAACGCAGTCATGATCTGCATCCTCCCACAGAAATTTCTGAAATTCAGTGGTTGATGGAAAGGATTCCCTTCAGTAGCTTTAGGACTACTATGCATACATTAATCTTTCCCATTTAAAACTTTAAAAACAATAAGTGCAAAATAATGTCGGTTGATAATTCACAGTACCTTTGGGATATTATTTTATGATGCCACCCTTATTAACGGCCAACTTAAATCTTTTTCATGTGGGAGATGTTCTGAAGTATAGACAAAGAAACAGTGGCTGATAAAATTTATCTTTGATCGAAGGACAAAAACTCCTGTTTAAAAATTCTCAAACTGATTCATACAAAGAGGAACATGGAAAATTAACTGCATTGATTAAATTAATACCTCCAGAAAAATTAGCCCTCCAATTTTCTTGGACTGTTTAGCATCAGAACAAAGAAATGTCATAAGCAGCATCTGAAGAGAGAAATCTGTGGCGTTAATTATATCCAGTCCTGGCTTAACAAAACACTACAGTGGCCCTTTCCCTCCCATTCTATTCTAAAATTTCAATCCAGTGTATTTTCAAGTTCTATAGTCAACTTTTATTCAGTTCCACCAATACTGTCAAGGCTACTTTTTTTCAAATTTATCTCAGACAGCCTGCATTACCTGTGCTGAGAGGAACATCTGTTTCAGATTCTGAGACATCCAGGTATATTGGTGAAAGTACTAAGTTTCATTGACATGCATTTTATCCTTAGTATTACTACATTTATAAACTACATTTTTAACTTTAATTTTACTCTTTTTATCCAACTAAGATATGAGGATAATCATGTATTTTTAGAATTAATGAGGAAGTCGATGTTAAGAGCTTTTTAACTGCAAAGAACTTTACAAAGTTGGATGGCTATTGTGGCCATCTTCACCAAAACTCTATGAATTAAGGCACTAGCTTTAACTCTTTATGCTCATAAACTCGTATGATGTGTTAGTGGTGGAATTATCATTTCCCAATTTTAAGGCTTTCTTCCATTTTGCCTCTCCTAGCCTATTGCTGCTTGCTCTCTTACTGTCTCTGCTCCAAGTGAACTGGGAACACTAATCAGATTGTTGAGTTTGGAGAAAGAAACTTGGCCCGAGTTTCTTGGTACTATGCTGAGTGCTGGCCATTCAGTGGTGCCCAAGGTAAACGGGTCTCTGGTCCCTACAGCTTATGATTGAGTTGGAGAGGAAGCCATCAAATAAGTAAAGTTATTACGTGGAGAAAAATTGTGCTAGATACTTGCTGTGGACTGAATTATGACCCCCCCCCCCATTCATATGTTGAAACGCTAACCACCCCCTGCAACTGTACTGGAGATATAGGGCCTTTGAGGAGGTGATTAAGGTTAAGTGAGGTCATAAGGGTGGAGCCCTGACCTGATAGAAGTGGTACCCTTCTAAGAAGAGAAAGAGACACCAGAACTCTTTCTTCAACATGTGAGGACACAGCGAGAAGACAGCCGTCTGTGAGCCAGGTAGAGAGGTCTCACCAGAACTACAACATACTGGCACTCTGATTGCAGACTTTCAGCCTCCGGCCCTGTAAGAAAATAAATTTCTGTTGTTTAAGGCTTTTAGGTTATGGTATTTTGCTATGGCAGCCTGAGCTAACTAAAACAGTACTACACAAGAGAAGTACAGTTCTATTTGAAAGAATATAAAGGGCCTGCATTAGACTGGGCGATTAGGGAAAGCCTATCCAAAGAGATGTTCAGGCTGGATCTGAAGACTGCATAATAACCAGCTGTGAGCATTGCAGACTGAGGTCACCAGGTCAATAAAGATTTTCCTCCATTTGGTTTGACTCTGTATCTGTGAATGTATGGTTAGACGGAATAACATGTTTGTTATCTCTGTTTGCAAAGCCTTTCTAGTTCTTACCATGACATCACTACATTATTTCTGTTTTAGAGATGTTGTTACATGGAGGAATAATATGGGAGTTTAAATAGGCCCCCAAACAGAACATAAATCTATCAGAAACATCCAGAAAATGCAGTTTCCAACATATTTTCTTGGCCTAAAATTGGATAATTCCCCATAAAATTTTCATTTGAATGAATTGTTAAAACGTGTTTACTTGGTTAGTGAAATTGTTGTTTTTCGAAATGACTTTAACCTGACGGTGGAAAACAGTTTAAATCTAAAAGTCTTTTTATTTTCATTTATACAAGACCTAAAAGAAAGTCTCAATGTGTATACATCTTTAATTCAAATAAATTCTTATGGTCATTTATTACTTAAAAAATATCTTCAATTAAGCTCTCCATCTGATGCTTTTAATACAATAAGCTCTTAACAATTAAATAAAAAAACAACCCTTGGTTTACCTTGTTGTAGCATCGACACCAGGTTTTAATTTTTCTGTATATATATTTTCAGATGTTAGGTGTTGTCTTATTCATGTGAGCATTTCCAAACCCTAGCATGGTAATCGACACATGCTGAGTGTTTCATAAAGGTTTATTGACGTGTCCTTTTTAACTTAAAAAGGTTAATGATGGGTGATTGTCTTTTTAAGTAAAATGTGACCTATTGTTAGTGGAAAGATGACTTTTAGGTTTCTATACCAAATAATGACAAGCTTTGGTGCTATCATTGTTAAATATGGGTCAGTTTTCCCTTGGATGAAATTTAAAGAAGTGCTTTTAATTGATAATATGATGTTTCGTTGTTATGTTGTGATATTTTTGGTTCAAAGGGATTGGGTGACAAGGAAACAGGCAGGGAAATGAGAAATATGAGGCTTGGACCAACTTCTCTTGTAGCATTATAATCCATAGAATACATTTGGGAGATGGTTGGAACAAAACTTCTTAATTAGGAAACTGAAGAAAGCCACAGCATATGATCTGGATTTTGTGAAATAGTATCTCTCTTCCTTTTCACAGAGTAAGCGTTTCCTATTACCTACACAATAATAATAGTCCTATGTCACTTGCCTGAAAACTATTAAGATCATGTTGTGTTTTGGGACCTTTAGTTAGAAACATGTCAAGGCCATTGACTGTGTAGCTGGATTGCCAAGGTTAGAATCCTGCCTTTGACACTGACAAGCTGTATAGACTTGAACAAGTTAGTTACCCTCTCTGGACCTCATTTCTTCACTTGTAAAGTGGAGACGATACTAGTGCCTGCTTAACAGAGTTTACTGAAGGCCGAGCACTTCATATATGTAGAAGAGTAAGAATAGTAGCTTGTACGTAGTTAGTGCTGCAAAGGGTGTTTGTTCAATAAATAATAATGAACATTCATATTAAAACACAACAGTATTACTATAAATTGTAGACAAAGGAATTGAAGAATCTTTATTAAGTGCTCCAAATCATTGAATGGAGTTCATGGAAGAATAGCTCAAATCCAAAGCTTCTGATTTTTAAGTCTGCCAGCCATATGTGTGCCTGCTTCTCTCTAATTAAGCTTCACAGATTTAGAAATTCTCTGCTACAGAGGGCTGGAGTATAAGAAGAGTTATATATAGCTCTATAAAGGATAAAAATCAAAGGTCTTTGAGGAAAGCTGATCTGTATGTGGAACATAAGGGCTACCCCCAAGAATATGATGGGCTGCCTCACTGTGAGCTGTTGTGAGCCACATAGAAACGCATGCGACCGTTACTCTGAGAAGGAACAAAAAAGCTTCAGGGGAAAAAAACTGTCCAGCTCATAGCAAAAGGACATAAAATTAGCTATGTCATTGAAATCAAATCATCAACTCTTTGCTACTTAAAATTCCTTTTGGAATGAACAAGATGTAAATCAATGGCAAATGGATTAAATTATTTATTACAACATACTTCAAAGAATACTTTTTGAGTGTATAAATTAATGAGGACTCTGAAAAGGTCAGAACAAAGCAAACAAAGAATTCCTTGGGCAATCTCGACAGAGGTGAATTAGTGGGCTGGGCTGATGTTTAGCCCCTGGATCGTGAAGCTTGGAGACCCAGAACAGACGTTGAGAACCCGCTGAGCCAGACAGAGTTGCTGAGGCTGAAGCCTCATGCCGGGAGGCTCCTCTGACTGATGAAAGAACAGCTGCCTAACTGCTTACCCTGATCTCTGTTGCTCATTTATGATATTATGAAAAGTGTAACCCTACATTTTAGGGAGGTGTTAGAATTAGTGAGATACCTAAAGGACCTTGAGGTATTGACTATTACTGTCACCAAAAATACAACATATGCAAAAAAAATGTATGATGATTCTTGACACGAGGTATGAATAAGTTGCCTTCTGACATGTGGAAATGAACATGGAATTGGAATTGGGTCACATTTATGTCACCTTAGCCAATACCTAGTTTAATGAGTTTGGGTAATATTCTCTTTTTTTCACTCTTAGCCTTGCTTTCCTGAAATCTTTATCCTTCAAATATATTTTAGGGTCTTTGGGTTTTAATGGCCATTAATTTTATAGGCTAGTACAGGCTAGATAAACAAAAAGAGACAGAAAGTGTTGAGGAGTTGTTTCAGTAAAGGTTTCTCACACATTATTAGACTGGACACATTAGAAAGCTGAATAATGCCAAGTGCTGGCTAAGATGTGGGGCTGAGGGAACCCTCAGCCATTCTGGAGAACAGTCTGAAAATATTTAGTTATCAACATGGCTTTTCACTCAGCAGTTCTCCTTCAGGGTCCATGTACCAAAGACGTTCTTACATGTTCAAAATGGGACATTTAGGGCATTGTCATTGCAACGTTTATGCATGTGTGCAGTGAGTGCATATGAGTGTGTGTATTTTTGTGCTGTGAGTGTATGCAAGTGTATATATGTGAGTATGAGTGTGTATGAGAGTGTGTGTGTGTGAGCACACATGCACATGTAATGGAAGGTTCGTCTAGGCAACCCAAATGGCCAGCATTGGGAGAGTGGACACAACATGGGCTACATACAACAATCGGATATAAAGATTACCTGGAGTAAGAACAGCATGGATGGATCTTAAATACACAGTATTTAATGAAAAATATCAATAGAAACAATGAGAGCTTTAAAACAACACATTTACATACATTTCAAAACACACGAGTTCAAGCTCTATACAGTTTGTAAACATATACAAATAAAATAATTCTCACTAAACATAATGAATAATTGCAGTGGTTGCACATGGTAGAGGCAAAGACAGGAGTGGGTGAGGGGCTCAAAGGTAATAAATATCTACAGCAAGAGGGGAACCTTGTTTGGACTCATGATGATAACGTGACATGGACTGAGCACAGGCGCAGACTCAAATACATAAATAAGTAAAATGACTGTCATGAGGGGGTCTCCCAAAGAAAGTGAGGTTTAAGATGGGTTTTGTGAGGTGAGTAGTAGTTGACCAGGCAAGGTGATGGAGAGGGAAATCTTACTAGAAAGAAGAAGACTTGAGAATATTCTGAGCGGTAGAAGCTGCCAATTCAATGGTCTGAAGTCAAAAGCACTTGCCTTCTCCTTGGGGTTGCACCACACTGTGCGTGAGAAGAGTATAGACCTCAAAGTGAAGTTGTGGGATGAAAAGGCAGAGAAGCAGACACTCTTTACAGAAGCAAGGTGCTATATTCTGCATTTCCACATCTGCATGGGATTCTGAAGGTGATGGGGAAGAGGTTCAACTAGAGAGTGATGGGACCCTTCTTTGTACTGTATCTGTATTGTAATATTTTAAACCATTCTGTCTCTAATTTGGGAGAGCCTATCTATGCATAAATCCAGTTCAAGCCTCATTTCATCCACAAAGGCTTTGAAATAAAAGGTTAATACTTTTATTAATTGATAATAAAAATTTGATGAGTTAAATATAATACAGGAAAAGTTTCATTGTTTCCTTGAATCCAATTGATTAGATTATATATTGTGAAAATTTCTGAATCTATCACTTTGAACATTACTGCTGAAGTCTTTTATAAATAAAGTGAATGTTTGGTAAATCAATTTCTTAGTTAAATCTTTCCCTGCCAGCTCAACCACAGAATTCAGAAATAAATATAAATTTCATGTCAAAATTTTCCAAAAGATTTTGTTAGTACAGTAATAATTCCCAAATAATATGGCAACAGGCCCATGAAAATGTTTATTAGTTATCTCCCCATGTCCCAAACTTCCCACCATCTCTTCCTGCCCCACCTCTTTCTCCTCTAACCCTTCCTATCAGCTAGGAATTCTCATGGGTTTTCAGTGGCTTTCTATTGAAAATGTTTATTAAAACTTTTGTGCAGTTAGAGTGATGTAAGCATTTTCAAAAATCTGTGTTTGGTTCCATGTTCTTAGCAGTGATAGGCTTCTGTACAAGTATTTGGAGGAGTCTATTCCCATTTCACTACGCTCCATTTGCCAGTACAAAGGCAGCCTTTGCCAGATTTAGTTCCAGCAAAGTGAAGGTCTACCCAAGTGTTTGCTTCATTTATAATATTCTTGTAGTCAAATATTTACACGGAGCCCCCAGATCCTCTGGCTTGAATCTTTCATATAATTTCCAACTCACTGTCTATTTACAAAACCATTTACTTTGGATGATGGTATAGACCTGGCCTAGTTTCCGAGGGGAAGCATTGAAAGCACCATTACTGGTCACTGTTAAAACAAGATTAGCCAACACGTGGGAAGTTGTACAAACAGAAGAAACTTACCCATTCTAAAGTGTTCTTTTTTCTTCATAACTTTATCTTTGAAATACACTGAAATGCACTGTTTTTTTTTTTAAATTAGTTCTTGGGATGTTATTCTGAAAGTTTCCTGAAGTTGTGACCGATAAGGGCTACTTAGAACTGTGTAGAAAAATTTTAAAGGAAAGACAAAAACTAGCTGCTTGGGCACCTATGACAGAGACGTTAAAATATTTGAAAACTTGCATTAATGTAGAGGATCATATTTTAGTTAAAAGCCTATTCCTTCAAATGCAATTATCTCACTGATACTGCAAAGCCAATATTCATAGGCATTCTCTAGACAACGATTTATTATGTGGAGGAAAGAACAATGTGTTTTATATAACATTTTATTTCATGTTCTGGGTTAATATGCTAGACAAGTTCTAAGTATGTTATGTGCCAACTAAAAGTATAATTCACATTGATGAACTGCAAGAGTCGTTTAGGTTAGTGAGCTGATTTGCTCACTGCTGCATGAGAGATTTATAGACTAAGGAAAGTTCTACTCTGAGGACAGAAGGTCATGTCTAACTGCATTAAAGATACTTAATTACACACATATTTTAAAACAGCAGTGAGCACACCAATATATATCTACAAGCATTAAATTTTATATTGTCCATATGTAGTTTATTGTATATATATTGTTCATTCTGGCGCTATTTCCATTATATAGTCAAAAAGGTTTGCTAAACAAGTAGTTTAATGATTGCTGTTTGGACAGTACAAAGTGTCATTAAGAGACAGTCTCTGATGGTGAGCCATTTGTCTGCATAAGGGAAGTTGCAACTTTGGCTTTATGATTTTACATATTTTTTTAAAAAATGCTATGCAAATATGCTGATAGACAATGAATTGGCAAATTAATATTTTTAAATTGTGCATTTAGATTTTTAAACTAAACTCAATTTCTCTTTATCTTGAACAATTTTCTAAGAGCAGTCATTTGGTCTTCCTTGATCTAGATTCTTTCAACAATCCTACAGTACTTTGCATTTGCTTCCACTGCACTGTTATTGTCATCTTTTAGTATATTTTCTTGACTAAATCTGTTCCCAGGTTAGATAGTTGAAGTCTCTGTTGCAGGAAACTATAAACTCAACTCTTTATTTTCAATGTAGCCTAGAATCTGGTACACTGTAGAAATCTGATACATGTTTCATAAATGTTGAATACAAATTACCTTTCGAAGCACAGCTACTTCCTGCTCAAATATGCATATGGTGAGAATGAACTCTATTAATTGCTTTGCTGATTTAAATTTGATGTTCTCTCATCCATTAATTTGTGTCAATGAAAGTAAAATAAGGGAAATACTGATACTAGTTTGAGCTGCTTTTTCTTGAACTTTCTAATAAGTTAAGCTGTGAAAGGTTTAGACAAAGCAGGTCCTTGAAGCAATAGTTTTGCAAAGTCATTAAGTATTAGACCCAGGAAACCTTAAATTTTCTGCAGAACAGCAAACTTGTTTCACTGATGTGCTTAAGACAGCACATAAATATTATTCTTGGTTTCTTTGATAGCAGTGGAATGCACAATCCATGCCTTGCTGGTCTTTAAGTATTTTAACAGATATTTCCGCGGATAAGTTTGCCTTTTTCCTTTTCTGCTTTATAAAAGGAAAAACTTGGCACTTCTTAAAAATAAAAGTTGCCTGTGCCCTCCTGGATAAAGATTTTTTTGTTTGTTTTTGTTTTATATGTTCAGAAATTTGGAATTTTACAAGCCCCCAGATGATTCTTATTTTAGTGAAGTTTAATAAACACTTGGCAAATGAACTTAAAAACTCTGTTTTAAATGTAACACCTTAATAAGTAATTGGCATCTGTTTATGGGGAGGAGAGAGTGGAGGAGGGAAACAGAGAGATTGAGAAGTTGAGATATGCAGTATTATGAGGGTGAAGGAAAAGCACAAGCACAGTTGGTGATCTGTGATTTGTCACTTGGTTATAACCTTTCCGGAGGGTATATGACACACATTAGAAGTCTTCAAATGGTGCACATATTTTGACTCCTAAATTCCTCTTCTAAGAATTTATTCCAAATCAGTCATCATGAAATTATGCAAATATTCAGCTCTAAGGATATACCTGGGAGTCAGTTTTTTAATTAACAGTGAAACCTTGGAAACAATGTGAATACCCAAGAATTTGATTAAAGGAAATATGTTAACAACACTAGGTTTCTCTTTCCTGATCCCGGAATAGGTTACATCCTGTCCCCTCTTAGCACTGTGCTAGTCTTACTCCTCTGTAAACTTAATAGTTCTTTGTTTATATTTGTTTTTCTCCTTATATTATAAACCCCATAGTGACAGAAACTGGGTTATTATATCTGCAATAATTAGAACAGGGTTTGGAAAATAGGCAACTTTAAAAAAATATACATGTTAAATGATAAGGAGTAACTGCTGCCAGAAAATATTCTTTTTTTTTTTTCATCTTTATTGGAGTATAATTGCTTTACAATGGTGTGTTAGTTTCTGCTTTATAACAAAGTGAATCAGCTATACATATACATATATTCCCATATCTCTTCCTTACTAGTTTTTAAGGAACCTCCATACCATTCTCCACAGTGGATGTATCAATTTACATTTCCACCAACACTGCAAGAGGGTTCCCTTAATAAATTTTGGAGATTAATCCTTTGTCAGTTGCTTCATTTGCAAATATTTTCTCCCATTCTGAGGGTTGTCTTTTGGTCTTGTTTATGGTTTCCTTTGCTGTGCAAAAGCTCTTAAGTTTCATTAGGTCCCATTTGTTTATTTTTGTTTTTATTTCCATTTCTGTAGGAGGTGGGTCAAAAAGGATCTTGCTGTGATTTATGTCATAGAGTGTTCTGCCTATGTTTTCCTCTAAGAGTTTGATAGTTTCTGGCCTTACATTTAGGTCTTTAATTCATTTTGAGCTTATTTTTGTGTATGGTGTTAGGGAGTGATCTAACCTCATATTTTACACGTACCTGTCCAGTTTTCCGAGTACCACTTATTGAAGAGGCTGTCCTTTCTCCACTGTACATTCCTGCCTCCTTTATCAAAGATAAGGTGACCATATGTGTGTGGGTTTATCTCTGGGCTTTCTATCCTGTTCCATTGATCT